>NC_143390.1:42337197-42488712 GCF_980474605.1 Leiobunum rupestre
CAATACCAAATAAGTATCTTCTAAAATACAAAAAACAAAACAAATACGTATCTTCTAAAATGCAAAAACCAAATACTTATCTTCTAAAATACCAAAACTAGATACGTGTCTTTCAAAATACCAATACCAAATAAGTATCTTCTAAAATACAAAAAAACAAAACAAATACCTATCTTCTGAAATACCAAAAACAAAAGAAATACGTATCTTCTAAAATACCAAAACTAAATACGTATCTTCTAAAATACAAAAAAGAAATACGTATCTTCTAAAATACAAAAAAGAAATACGTATCTTCTAAAATACAAAAACAAATACGTATCTTGTAAAATACAAAAATAAATACGTATCTTCTAAAATACAAAAACCAAATACTTATCTTCTAAAATACAAAAAACAAATACCTATCTTCTAAAATACCAATACCAAATAAGTATCTTCTAAAATACAAAAAAGAAAACAAATACGTACTCTTCTAAAATACAAAAAAGAAAACAAATACCTATCTTCTAAAATACCAAAAACAAAAGAAATACGTATCTTCTAAAATACCAAAACTAAATACGTATCTTCTAAAATACAAAAAAAAAACAAATACGTATCTTCTAAAATACAAAAAACAAATACGTATCTTCTAAAATACAAAAAAAAAACAAATACGTATGTTCTAAAATACAAAAAACAAATACGTATCTTCTAAAATACCAGTACCAAATACGTTTCTTCTAAAATACCAGTACCTAATACGCACGTCGGGGAAGCGGCGAAGTGTTCCCTCCTGCTGTTGGGACTGGCTACGTCTGGGTTGGTTGTAGTGGTCGTTCAAGTCCCACTCTACTTCTCTGCCTGATGGGTCGGCAACAAGGGCTTTTATACCCCAGTCCCCGTAAGCGAGCGGGGGAAGTCCGAGTGGGGGGGAATAGTCGGCTCCGGGACTTCCAGGCCGGTTCACGGTGTTTTCCCCGGGGCTCGGTCGATCACCCCGGGTTTCCCCTCTGGGCTGCTGTTGTTCCACAGGGGTCCGTTACATAGGTCCCCCCGTCGGAAGGGACCATCCCGGTCTGAAGAAATTGGACATCCCTCTGGTGTGCGGGCTTCAGGTGGGACACGTGAACGACTTCCTTCCTGGGACGTCCTCTTCTGGAAACGGTGACGAGCTTGTAGATCACTTCTTCAGTCTGACGTAGATTTTTCGTAGGGACCATGGAATTGGTGAAGCAGTTTCTCGGCTCTGCCGCGTCGGCGGGTGGGTCGATGAAGATAGACGAGGTCTCCGGCGGTGAAGGAGCAGTCCCGGTGGGTCTCGTTTTAGAGTCTTGCCTGGCGTTGTTGAGCCTGGGAGTGGTGACGTTTTCGGAGTTGACCTGGGCCGGCGTAATAATTGTGGAGAGAGCGGTCCAATACCAGCTCGAATGGTGTTGTTCGCGTTGACTCTTGACAGGCGGTGTTGTAAGCGAACGCGGCTGCTTGAATTGCCTCGTCCCAGTTCTCTCATATCAGCCAACGTCTTGTTTAGTCGCTCCGTTAGGCCATTGGTCTGGGGGTGGTAAGCTGAGGTTCGCACCATCCGTAGAACCTCAGGGGTGAGCTTGGTCATAAACGATGTGCCTCTATCGGTCAGTAGTTCTTTGGGAGCTTCGTGGCGGAAGACGATTTGTTCGACGAACAAACTTGCTGCTTCGGCAGCTGTACCATCGGGAACGGCACGGAACCCGGCCCATTTGTCAAATAGTCTGTGCAGACTGGGAGCGTGGAAAGGGGCCAAGGAAATCCATCCCGACCCGTAAAAACTGTGAATCTGGGCATGGCAGTAGCTGCATGAGTTCGGCAGGAGCCAATGGTGGTTTGTTGCGGGTCTGGCATGCGGTACACGTCCGGACGTAGTGCTGCGTAGTAGTTCTCATTTTGGGCCAATAGTAGAGCGGCATAAGATGGCGAAGGGTGCGAAAGAATCCCAAATGACTGGCAGACGGGTGGTCGTGAGCTGAGAAGAGGATATCGAGGCGTAAAGAATGTGGAATAACGAGGCGTTGCGGTAGAGGACTTGGTTCTGCAGGGTGAACTTCTTGGCTTTCTTCTGAATTGACCGGGGAGCGTCCGGCAAGGTTTACGCAGTAACGAGATGACGGGCTGTAGTGTTGCTCTTGTTCCTTTGTCATTGAGGAGTCTGAGATCGTAAGGTATGTGATCGTCGAGTCTGTTTGGCAGGATCTCGTTCCACAAGGCGGCTGAGACAATCGCCGTTTCTGTGTTTGTGGCCACTGCGGTGTCTAATTTCTTTATCCTGGCCCTGTAACTGCAGTGCCCCCGAGCGAGACGTCCGTGTGGATGCCGAAGACTGCCCAACCAGCAAAGGGAATGATGGTCGGTGATGATGGTCACGTGGCGTCCGTAAACGTATGAGCAAAACTGGCCCAACGCCCAAACCAGGGCCAGGAATTCCTTCTCTTTGGTGCTGTAGTTGCGTTCCGTCTTGGATACGGCTTGGCTCGCGTAGGCGAGAACGTATTCTTTGCCGTCCTTGCAATGGCTCAAAACGGCTCCAATTCCGTCGTTGCTGGCGTCTGAATACAGCTCGATCGGTAGTGATGGGTGAATGTGTGCGTTGATTGGTGGACTGGTCAGTAGTGATTTCAGGGCATGGAAGGCTTTGTTGTGCACGGCTGTCCACTGGAAGGGGACAACGGGACTGGTAAGCTCGGTTAGCGGTCTGGCGACTTTGGCGAAATTCTTGATGAAACGGCGGTAATAGGAAGCGAGGCCCAGAAATGACTTGAGATCCCTTCGATTCTGGGGTGGCAGGGTATCTCGAACAGCGGCGATCTTTTCTGGGTATAGGTACAAACCTTGCGAAGAGACCACGGGTCCTAGGTACTTGATTTCGTCCATGGCGAAGAAGCACTTGCAAGGCTTTAGAGAGAGCTGGGCTCCCTGAATTCGCTCGAACACTTCACGGAGCTAGGTTAGGGTTTGTCAAAAGTTCTCGAAAAGACGATGATGTCATCAAGGAAGACAAATCCCACGAAAACAGCGTCCATTGCGCGTTGAAAGGAAGCGGTGGCGTTAGCGAGTCCGAAAGGGAGCACATTGAACTCGAACAAACCGTCCGGAGTGGTGAACGCGGTCTTTTCACGGTCCTGCTCTGCAACTGGGATTTGCCAGTAACCGGAAAAAAAGGTCCATTGTAGAAAAATAGCGCGCCCCTTGAAGGCGGTCCAATGCGTCGTCGACACGCGGCAGGGGTAAGCGTCTCGCTTCATTATCTCGTTGAGACGGCGAAAGTCGATACAGAAGCTCGGCGTTCCGTCGTCTTTCTCGACCAGCACCACTCGGGAAGCCCAGGGGCTCGAAGAAGGTCGTACCACGTCGACTTGGAGCATCTGCTTCAATTCCTGTTGAATGATGTGTCGTTCGGTTCACGGCAAGTAAATAGGAAGGTGTTCTTCAGTGTTGATGGTGTGATCTTTCAAGATGGATGATCATAGTGGCCCGGATGGATCGTGAAAGCAGTTGCCGTATTCTTGCAGGAGATGATCTAGCTGGGCGCGTTCGTTATTGTGGAGTGTTTGTGCGCGGCTGACCTTTCGTGAGAAGCAGTGGGACGTTGGTCTGAAGGTCGATGTGCAGATGATAAGGTGGGCTGAGCCCCGGAATACGGGTGGTTGTGGACGGCCGGATATCACTGGCTCCTGGCTCGAGCGTCGTAGTACTGGATAACGCGAGTAGCTGGCTTGACTGGGTTTGCGGTGGCCTTGTCCCAAGCTCGCCGTCGGTTGACCGCGTCCTGGGCTTCGGTAATGATCCGCACGGCGTCGCAAAGTTCCTTCAAGGTACTGGGCTCCTCTCAGTATACGGCTCCGACTAGATCAGTTTTGAGGCCTCGCATCAAATGCCATACCTTTTCGGGCTCGGTGACGATTCTGCCTAGCTGCTTGCATAAACCGAGAACATTCTGGTAGTACATCATGAACGGTTCGCCCGAGGCTTGACGGCGTGCAAAAAGTTGTTCCGCTACATATAAGTAAAGTAGCTGAGATCATGACGTTTTATTCAACCTGAATAACGATTCCCAAATCAACGCATCCCACACAGATTCCAAGAGTGTGCCAAACTCCAACAAGAAATAACTCGTGAGGATCTAAAAGTGTCATCAACGGCACAAGTAACATCGAGTGTCGTCAAAAGGCCCTGGCAGATCAGGGGTCTATTACGAAAAAACAACGAAAGCAGTGGTGTTGTGGACCCTGCCTTATAATGAAGCGTACCAAGTTACACAACCATCACAAGTACCATGCCTTAATTCTAAGAAATGTCTTCATGGATGGTGATTCCCTTTTTAGAAGTTCACGTTAGCAGAAGTGCGTTAATACCACTTATGGGCCCTAGATACTGGGGTCTTCTTACAGCCCCTCGAGAATTAACACAAAATGTTACAATGTAAGTTGCCCCCCCCCCCGAGTGGGCAAATACTACACCATGCAGTAAAATCCTTAAGTAGACTAATTTCCACATTAAAAGTAAAGTTAAAGTAAAACATTCACAGGTTGATCTCACGTTATTAATATTTTTGCCGTTAGGGGTGCTTTTAGTGGTTTTAAATGGTGTAAAATCTGTACTCTGTAGGAGCCTCTATTTCAGTGGCGATAAAATAGGGGTACAGGGGTACTTTATATCCCGCAGATTTCAGTCGGAGATAAATGTACATATTTTTACCTGCCATAAATAATAAATCCCTTTTCAATTTATACATTTGAATTAGAGACAATACTTCTTTTTTTAAACTAACGTGGCCTTCTTGTTGAAATGTTGCTCTTACGTCACAGTCTCTTACTTTCACGAGCCTACTAGCGCGCGCTACAGTCGCGAAGAATATAGGTTTTTTAGCGCGCGTGCAAATCGCTCGTGCCCAAAATACACTTATAAAGCTGTGTCTTGTGACGTAAGAGCAACATTTTAACAAGTTGGGCAATACCACTTTTTATTTTATAAAATCAACTATTTTGGTTCAGGAGGAAACACGAAATTCATGAGACGTTTGAATCAATTTCATTTATTTTCTGGTAAAGCAGGGTATACGATGACAGTAAAAGAGTAGCTGTTTGGACAATATTAACAAATTAAATTTAAATATTTTGGGTTTTTCTTTTGAACCCCACAAATATTTAAAATTAGTGAAACCTTTTGTGGATTAACTTTCAAATTCCTTAAAATTTGTTACTGTGAGTACAGAAATTGAAAATCTAAGGATGAATCACCATCAGGGGAAAGGAGGCCATAGAATCATAGTAAGGGGCAGTGGCGCCGATCCCATGGGGGCGGCGGGGCCGAAGCCCCCATTGGGAAAAATCAATGGGGGCTCTGCCCCCATTGGTAAAACCCCCGATGTTAAAGGCCGTTTACTTTTAAGCATCCGTAGCAAGAAAGTGTTGACAGCAGCCTCATTCCAAGTTTATTAACGAGCTTCGGCCCCCATTGGGAAAAAAAGCGATCGGCGCCACTGGTAAGGGGTCCAAAAATAATAAAAATATGGTGCCCCCCTACTTACTTGGCCTATCTGTCCAAAAATACCTGGCATCGCTGTGTAAACTTGGGGAAAAAACGTGAATATCCAAGAATGACCTTGACTTTCCTAAAGTCTATATTCCAACGTGGAGGTACCGTCGTTATGAGCTCTGGGAGTTGGTTGCAACAACTTCTGCGTAGAGTTGCAAGTTCTCTCCTCATTGGTTAAAGGGGTTTTCCCTTTCCATAAAAACTTGTAGAGTTTAACGATTATAGTAAGTGTAGGGAGCTGTTGGCTCGCGGGGCATGAAGGGCTTTCCACCACCCTCCTACGCATTGTAACCCGTCCACCTGAATTAAAGGCAATAAAAGTCGCTAGATGGCTTGAGCCTAGGGTGGTGCCAAGAGTATTAGCCTGGCTAATTGTTATTATTCATTCCTTTTCTATCGTTTCTAAAATAAAACAAATTTGATAGTATCTGCTTTTGAAAAATTTCTATAGACGGCGCTACATTAAATTGAGTAGTATCATAACGCACGGAAGAAGTTCCGGTGTCGTCCCGTTTTTAAGTCAGTATTAGAGCGATCAAATTGTTTTACAAAGCGACTCCTTACGTTTGTTCCGCGTGTTTTGTACATGTTAATTAGTACATATTTCAACATTTTACATTATTATGAAAAGTAATACATTTTGAGCCGTGATGCGGTGTACACATCCGCGATTCGGCGGGAAATTCGCGTCCAATGGAATCTGCGTAGATCCTGCGTAGGTATGTTTCGTTTTTATTATTTATATGAATACTTCTCTCAAAAATATATATTATAAACTTCTGGTGTTACTAAAAATTACTTTTACATGTTCCTATAAAATAACGAATGATATAAAAATAAAAAATTCTTAAAATAAAGTTTTAAACTACAAATGGAATCACAAGTCCATATTATTTACTATTACTTTGTGGATTTATTTCCAGTTTCTTAGAAAATCACATTTGTAAAAACACTACAACTGTTGATACAATTTAATATAATTGTACTTTCACAAACCGAGAGCGCTTTGATATTCCGAGAACTGTCTTTAAATAACGTTATATACAAAAACCAATTTTCAAAAAAAAAAAGTTTGTAATTAATGTTCGTCGATCAAAGGCGTGGCGTCACCAGCGGGAGTATTCTCAACCATCGGACTAGGAAACGATCTGGGAGTAGCTTGCTTGCTGCTAGCGGATTTCGACGAGGGCGTCGTCTGCTGCTTCTTCGCCCACTGCTCGGCCATCCGACCCCAGTCGGCGGCGGTGGGAGCCTTGCCAAGCGACGATGGCGGTTTGGTCGGCACCGCCGGCGTCAGTCGAGGGATGGGTCTCGGAGCGCTGCTGGGTGTTCTCGGAGGCATGGCTTGTCGGGGTGTTAGAGGAATCGGCCTAGGTGTCGTTGGTATTTGGCGTAAAGTTTGACTGGGATGAGCCCAATTGGTCTGAGGACCGTATCTCGGCGTAGCGGCCACCGACTGAGCCGGAGTGTTCAACGTGTGGTAGGAAGGCGTCATGAGAGGAGTGTTCATGGGTTGTGACGGGGTGTAAGGCTGATAGCCGAAATTTCCGGCGGGTGTAGCGTTTCCGCCGAAATTGGAAGCGTTTGACGGGAAACCCGGAGTCTGTCCAGCTACTTGAGAAAGAGTGTTGAAAAGATGACTGGGCATACTAGCCGCCGCCCTTTGGATAGCTTGCGGGTCGACGTTGGCCAGGTTGATGCTCGGCGTGGCGCCGATGTACGCCGAGTTTCGGCCAGCGGGAGTTCTGGCGATCGTGCTTGTCGGAGTTCCGGGCACCGGGTCCCTGAAATGCTCTTTGAACCATTTGAAAAGCGAATTTGTAGAGTGGAAATTTCTTTGGCGATAACGGAAGCCTTCGGGGGAGACGGTAATGTACTCGTTGCGAGGTTTTACCCTCGGAAGATACGACAGTATAAATTTGCCGGGGAATTCCTTGGAGGCCGAGACGTAATAAGGGATCTTTGACGGGGCTTTCTTCTTCTCGTCCATCACCATCTTCTCCATCGCCTCTCGATTGCCTCCGTTGGCCTCTCGGAAGTAACGGAACCCCGTCAACTCTCTGGCGTAGGCCGCCATTGGCTGAACGTGACGCGCGATAATTTCGTCCAAGTCTTCGAATTCTTCGTTGCCGATCCACAAAGATTGGCCGAGACTGAAGGCCTTTTCTTTGCCTTCTTCTCGGACGTCAATATGCTGATTGATGCCGTCGAACACTTTCCACGTGACCGTCAAATGATCGACGCCTTTGCTACTGGGACGTATGATCAGATCGCCTTGGTCCATCTTGGCCAAGGCGGCTTCCGCTTCCTTGAAGCTAATGTTGTGAAACGAAGGATGGACAATGACTCTTTTAACGTAAGCCGGCCTGTTTTGTCGTTTCTTCTGATCGTCTTCGACCTTTTTGTCCTTATCTTCGGTTTCAAAGTCGTAGTAGACGTCTTTCTGCGGCCTCCATTCGCCGTTTTTATCGGCCAAATCGGACGATTTACAAGTCAAATCCACGGAGAATCTTTCAATATTTATCTTGGTTATTCGGCAATTGACGGTCATTCCCACTTTAACCCTTTCTTCGGGATTCGTCACCCTTTTATCACTAATGTTCTTGGTCGGGATAAAACCGGATACGCCATTGTCTAGGTAAGTTCTAACTCCCATTGCTTGACCGGGACAACTTCCGGCGTCAAAGTGATTCCAAACTTCGCTCAACTCCGGGAAATCGTTTTTAAGGCAGAACGGACACTGCCATAGACCAGACTCGTTGTCACGAATCGGATTGGCCTGGTCGAGTTGTTCGCCTTGCGGCTTACGGCGCGCGATTCCCACAACCCTGGCTAAGACCATTTTGCCAATGAAGAACGTCTGCGGAGTTTCCTTGGTCAGCATGTTGAAAATATCTTCGGGTGCCGGGGGTTGGAAGTCGATTCTGAGATCTTTGTACCTATGATTTAATTCTGCCCTTATATCGTACAGGGTAATACTTTTATTTCCGAAGCCTTGTCTTTCGAGTTCTTCGGCGAAAGCGTCGAGATCCAAGTCCTTCAACTTTTCGGGATTTTCCAAGATTTCTTCTAAAGCTCCGGCGGGGTTGACGTCTTCCGACATGTCGTCGTATTCCAAAGCGTCCACCGCCATTTTTCTGGCCCATTCGTAGGCTTCGGGATGAACTCTGGAACCGTCCAGAACCTCGACGTAGGCGTCGCTGTCGCCTAAGGAACTAGTGTCAATTTTAATGAAACCGGCGCAGTTGATAAACACCTGCGGTCCCATTTTGCAAAGGGTAACCAATTGCGTACGCGACTCTAATCTGTGGTGGTTCTGTTTCAGAACTTTAATCAGTTGGGTGGCCTTGCGAGGACCCAACCCGCAGACGAATTGCATCAGGTTTCCAGCGTGATTGTGGGTAATGGTGTAATTCACGTCTACGCCTACCTCGTTGGTTCTATTTACGAATTCCAAGTAGAGCGCGTTCAGTAGAACGTCTTTGCTTAATTGGTCTTGCAAGGGATGGAACTTCAAGCACAAGATTTCTTCATCGTGAGTGCACAATTGGGAAAATTCCACTAAAGGTTCCTGCAGCCTCCTGGCGAGGGATATCGCTTGTCTGAGAAGTTCTGGATACTCTCTAAAGTCGTTTTCGGCCTTTTTCGAGTTCATGTACACAATCGCTAAATCGTTTTCCAAAAGTTCGACGTTTATCGTCGGCAGCTGGTCCGACTCGGCTAAATCTCCGACGACTTGTTTGACGTCTTCGATAATTTGAGTGGCCTCTCTAGATTCGCCGCTGACGCAAATGACGTGGGGTTTCTTGGCCAGGATGAATTTCTTGAGCGACTTCATGTCCCTTTCCTTCAACTGTCGCTCTTCCTCCTTCCAGGCGTTACGCCGGTTAAGAATATACGGAAGTCTCAAGAAGTCGGTTACTTCGCCATCTCCGTCAATCATGGCGCCGAAAGCCGGGACGTTACGGTCCGGCAGGTAAGCAATAGCCAGGACCCGGACTCCGTTACGAGTGTCGTAATCGTCGTCTTCTTCGATTTGCTGGTTCACGGAATAAGGAGCCACTTTCAACCAGTTGTATAGTTTACGGCAACAGGCTTTAAGAATGCCGTCTTTAGCTTCGCTAATCAGTCTCAGCCTCAGTTCTTTTTCAAACGTGGGGTAAAGGAAACGCGTTAAGGCCATGTCGACGGCTTGATTGCGAATCTTATTCCATTCCAATACGTTGCTGCTGAATTCGTCTCTTTCGTAAAGCAATTTTATCTCATCCGCGTAGCCATTTTTCTCCCCAAATTTATCGAGTCCGATCGTCAATGTCAGAAGTCCGTCTTTCTCGGCTTGATTTATCTTCAGAAACTGATCTCCGGTCAAGTCCCTGATTGGTTTGTTTTTAACGTATTTGTACGAAAAGCAGGGATTAGTTTCGTCAATTTCTTTGACTCCCTTCTTCGTGGGAGATATCGTTATCTTAGCTCTATCGAAATAGACTTGACGAACGCATCTTCTGACTGCCATGTCTCTGGAAATCTGCGTAGCTACCATGAGGATGCCGGCTTTTAGAACTTCATCCGGTGTAGAAAATCTTTTAGTTACGTAATCTCCGGCAAGTTCCAAGGGGGCAACTGGATATTGATCAACTTCGTGACGTTGGTAATTATCCCTCATGTTCTCTCCAAAATGTTCCGGAGTAAGGCCAAACTTTTTGGCGAGTCCATCTAGTCCGTGTTCTCTGCAGACAGCGTAAATATCTCTGTGTACCGCTAGCTTCACTTTGGTCAGCTCAGCTTCTGCATCATTCTCCTCTTCCTCTTCCTTCCGAGCTTTGTTTTCTTCATTTACTTCTTTATCAACACCGACCTCACCATCCACATTTAGTTCTTTGTTCAACTCGTCCTCAGTTTTTTTATTTAAAAGAGCGGCGGCTTTCGCAGCTTGCCTTCTTTTCCTTTCAATAGCAGCTGCGGCTGCGGCGGCTTCTTTCATCGCTGGCATGTCTTTGGAGTAGTAAAGCTTAAAGTGAAGGTACGCGTCGCATAATTCTTCTGGATTTTGAATTTTACGTAGTCTTTCAAAATCGGAGTCCCCGATAATTCTCATATCTTCAGCGAGAGGTTTATCGGGATCTTTCATGATAATATCACATTGATAATCTTGCATTTTCTTGTACAAGCGAGTTAAGTTATTTTTCCTAATTTTAAGTTGACACCATTTTTCATCCCATTCTAGAACAGTCCATAAATCTCTGATACCTAATTCAGGTTCAACATATTCCTTTCTATAGAACGCAATGAAGGGAACCTCCAAGTTCTGGTTTCTCATGAATTTTAAGGCTTCTTTAATTTTATTAACGGCCGCTGGTTCCTTTGAGCCTCCAATTGGTTTTCTAACAAACTCCGGGGCTGTCGCTCCCCCAGCTACATCAACATTGGGTGCGTGTACTGACTGTAGCGAGATTGTGGGAACGCTAAAGGCATGCTTAAAAATCCATTGAGCCTCTTCATCAATTTCATCATCATCCGCTTGAGTAACTGGAACAGCTCGAATTTGAAATCTTTCGGGTATATCAGTGGCTTTGATACGGTTGTCTTCGTCAGTTAAATGCCCTCTAATGAGTTCACTTGGTTCAAAAACATCAAAAATTGTTTTCTTAGAGGCCTTCTTGCGAGATTTTTTAGTGCGACTACGTATTTCCATTCCTTCTTCCTCTTCTTCTTCGTACTCTTCAGCATCCTCGTAATCTTCAGCAACATTCTCAAAATCTTGAAAGTCAAAATCAACTCCAAAGATATCCTGCGCATCTTGAAGAGCAGAATCGTTAAATCGGATATGCCTTTTCTTCTTCCCTTTACTTATTGGTTGCCCATTGTCATCCACAATAAAATCATCAGGATCAGATTCCATCTCAGATCCTGACAATTCCTGATAATGCTCTTCTTCATCTATCGGCTTTTCAGCAATTTCCCCTTCCTCAGACCCTCCTTCGAATAGTCCAATTGCAATATCATCTTTTTCATCAATGGGTCCTGCTTCGTCTTCACTTTCGTCATCTTCAATTCTTTTAAGTCTTCTAAATTTCTTTTGCCTCTCTACTTTTACTCCAAGATTTTCTTCAATTAGTTCATAATCATCATCCTCTAAATTATCATCAAAATCCTCCCGTCTTTTTCTTTTCTTTCTTACAGTTGATTCATCCGAATCTTCAGCTTCCTCTTCATCTTCATCGTCATTGATCAAATCTTTCATTTCTTCTCGTAATTTCTCTTCATCATCTTCCTCCTCCTCCTCTTCTTCATCGTCATCGATAAGATTTTTACGTTTTTTCTGAATAACTCCTTCATCTTCAGATTCTTCAGCCTCACTATCCACAAACTCTGACATTATTTGCTGAAGTGTCTCGAATGAATAACTTGATTTTGTGAGTTAAAATGCCCTGTTTCAATGAATGAAAACAATATTAATGCTCGAGTGCTAAGAAACAAGGACTATAAGTGTTATAGGCTGAAATGAAACATTCATTTGTAGCTAAACCAAAAAGACCGAACCAATAGCATTAAGATTAATTTTTATTACATAAACAAACATGATATATTACCAATTATATAACTGTTTTCACAAAAGACAAATTTAGGCCTAGAAAATAAGCCTGGATCTGATCAGCACTACACCAAGTCTTAGTATCTTACACTTTATCTCACTAATTTGCTAGTTATTTTCATGATTAATTCGATTTCTGTAAATCATTTTACAAAAAAGGTTCCATAATACTGAAAATTACAAGTTATATTTAATTACTAACCTGCTTAAGTTATCTAATGGATAATTTTTCCAGGGCACGGTACCGTTGTACCATGGTTTTACTCAAGTTCACCGTCTGTTTTATTTTCATGATTTCATCAGTGCTTCCACTGTGGAAAACTTTAAATTCCCTTTTTCTGTACTTTTTTTTTTGATATCCACACATCGGTGTCGACCCAAGGCCTTAGACACCAGCACACAATAACTGATTAATCAGGGCGAGATATGTGTAACGGCCACGCCAACGGGGGGATACGTGGGGACAGGGGTGGGGACACCCGTGGCGGAAGTACGCCGACCACCCGTTGGGGGATTGGTGGTCGTCCTCACACGTCCATCCACAAACTCTGCCTCCCAGACGCCTGGGATTACAGGAGTGAGCCACTACTCCCGGCTCCTTTTTCTGTACTAGGCAACCTAAAAAATTGCCCTTTTTTCCTTTTAAATGTTAAAAATTCCCCAAAATTCCCCGAACATATTAATACGGTAAAATATGGTTTTTATAATAGACAAATAAAAATTACGTAAACGCGAATTGGCATGTGTTGCTGAAAATTCCCTATTAAGGGCTTCATATAATAAATTTATTTAACTAAGTAGACAAATCAGAATGATATACGTGGATTTTGCTTTCAGGCTTTAATGATTCCCACCGCTAGAGATAGATGGCAGCATCGCGAGTGATAACGTTTCAGATTTGAAGCTAAATTTTTCTCCCGCGACTACCAGATTTCAATTGTACCTCTAATTATTCCCAACTCAATGGTTCGTACTAATAACTAATTTCGGAAAAATGTACACGAAACGAGATTACGAGAATCCCTTAATCAGACGAAACTTTTAAAACGACTATTTTAGCAAAGAATTAAAAAATTAGCTTAAAAATCTGCTATCATTCAGACCAGGAATTCATACCTCAAACTTGAAAATCGAAAGAGAAAACTCGTATGCTTTGACGTCAAAAGGAGGAAGAAAAAAACGGTCCCCTAGATAGAGACGGAAATCGGCCGAGATAACCATTCCAAGTTCGAGGTATGAATTCCTGTTCAGACATAGGGCCATTATTGCAGCGGCATCTGTCTCTATACCAAAAAATACAATATTTATTTGTCAATGAACATTGAACAACAATAAAAAATATGTGGATTTCATCAAAGATAATTTAAACTCGTACCCTAGATTCGAATACTGAGAGCTTTCCCATTGACGGTTTTGTTACGAAGCGTTTACCTTTTTCCGGCACGTGACCTCAGAAAAATCGGGCTCCATCGGTTGCGGCACGGCCAACTTCGATCACACGCTGCTGCGATAGCACGTGATCGAAGTTGGCCGTGGTTGCGGTAAGGCGCAAACCATGGAGCGAATTTTTTCTGAGTTCCGGCGGGAAGTGGGTAAACGCGCGAGAGAGTGATTTCGAATCTAGGGTACGAGTTTAAATTATCTTTAATTTCATTGAAACAAAGTTCACTGACGTCTACGGATCTGCTGTGATCGAAAATAATGGTTATTTCCATTGTTTTCGAAAATAAGATGAAAATTCATTCTTTACCTTTTTTTCGAAAACAATTCCCTTTTCTAATTTCGAAAGAAGACATATGGAAGCAGTTTTTTATATCGATGAAAATAAAACAACGGCACCGGTTCGCCTTCGCCATCTATCCTTGAACTTATTCGTCACATCCCTACCAAGAGCAAAAGTCAAGCTAAAAATCACTATTTTGAGAAATCTTTTTTTTATATATTTGAAATAATTATACTATGTAATTGTGTTAAATATGGTAACAGTAATAATGTAATATTGGAAACTTACAAAAGAAGACTTGCAATTACCTTCAAAACTAAGACTTAATAAGATACAATTATTATTTTGAATTTCTTTCAAAAGCGGCACAGTGCATGAAATGGACCCAAAAATGGTCACTTCACAATCAACTAACGATATTGAAATTATAATTTGTAAAGTTAACGCTTTTATCTTATCAATTGTCACTTATTAATTTACCCCCTCAAATTAATTTTTCCCAGTTTGCCGAATGGACGGATTTCCATTACTCCTACTAACGCTTTCGCTGCTAGCAAGCTTCGAGCCATTCAACACCTCCATTCCATTCCGGTCAAACTGGTTGACGCTCCGAATCTCCAACCTCTCCACCGCCGTAAAATCATTCGTGTTCATTCAGGTGTTGGATACTCCGATGCCGAAATAAAGGTCGAAATCTCGGCCAGCTCCAATTCCCTCGTAGAATGCCGTCGTCTAGGTCCTAGTAGTAGCGTAGTCCTTCTTGGGTTCTCCACATACGTCCCGCAAAGGGTTCAAATTTATGGTGAGCTTTTTTACGTCTTACCTTTTGATGATCGTCCTATGCGTTGTCGCCAATGTCTGCACTACGGGCACACTGAAAAGCGATGTCGTCAACCTGAAAACAAATGGCGCTGCTCCCGTTGTAGTGAGACGCACCCCGAGACTGACAGCTGTACGAAACCATACAAATGCAACCATTGCCAGGGCCCCCACCCTAGCTTTTCTCGACTCTGCCCTATTTTTGGGAAAGAAGTGGAAATTAAGAAATTCCAGGTGGAGAAAGGAATTACTTTTTCGGAAGCTCGGATTTCAGTCACTGCAAATTATGCTGCCATGGCCAGAGCTGCCCCTGTGACCCCTCCTTTCACCGCTGGCGTAATGGATTTCCCCCGGTTCCCACTCTACGTTCCACTAAACCGTCATTGGGTTTACACCCATCTCCTCTTATCCGCACCTCGGATGCTTCATCTGAAGTCTTCATTGAGCCCCCAGCCACTGCTTCTCGTACTGTTGTGGCGGAGGTTATTATGCCTTTTCTTCTTAAACTCACTTCCTCTCTCCAGGAGCCTCGACTGGTTTCCACGATCACCAGTGTGGCCGTGTCACACTTCAGCCATATATCCGACACCGTGGATGCCCAACTAGCTAACCTTGGAAAGTTTGGTAGGCGATCTAAGTCTTCCGCTATGGACGTCGCCGATCCTTCCAATGAGTCTTGATTATAGTTTCCTTCAGTGGAATATTAGTGGAGTTCGGGCCCACCTAGGTTTCTTGTCTCTCCAAACTTCTCCTACAGTTGTTGGTCTCCACGAGACTTGTCTTTCGGAATCTTTAACTATCAATTTACGTTTTGGTCGTTACTCCGTCTATCGTAGTGATCGTTCTGGCCGCCCTGGAGGGGGTGTGGCGATGCTGGTCTCCTCCTCTGTTCCCCAGTTTCGTACTCCTCTCCCCAAGTTTGTCACACTTGACGTTGTTGCAGTTACCTGCTTTATTGCTAACCGCTGGGTGGTGGTTGCTAGCGTTTATGACCCTCATAGCTGCGCATCGCGTATCGACTTGGATCTTCTTTCCGGCTGCCTCGGAGACTCCTTTGTGATTATGGGTGATTTTAATGCCCATCATCCTTTATGGGGTTCACCTTCCACTAATGCCCAGGGCGTTTTATTGGCCGATTGGTACGAGTCCCTGGACAGATTCACGTTGCTCAACGACGGGTCGATCACTCGCAAGGGTAATGTAGTTCAGAATGACTCTTCGATTGACCTCACCTTCGTCAGCTCTGACTTGGCTCTTACATGTCAGTGGTCTGTGCTGCCGGATTCCGGCAGTGACCATTTCCCTTTGCTTATTAGCTGCTACGAAGGTGGTGCTACTGTAAATGATGCCCCTCCTCGTTGGGATTACGCTCGAGCTGACTGGAATCGATTTCATTCCCTTGCTGGCCAATCGTTTACAGGTTGGACTTCCTCCCCCTCATTAGATACCGATGTAGAGGCCTTTACTTCCCATGTTGTCACTGCAGCCCATTCCACCATCCCTGTCCATTACTCTAGTCCTGGATCTCACTCTCCGAAAACTCCTCCGTGGTGGTCTAATCGCATTGCCATTGCCCTCAGAGCCGCTGCATCATTGTGGCTTTTCTTAAGCCAGGAAAGGATCCTAACGATCCAGCTTCTTATAGGCCCATTACACTATTGTCTGTTCTCGGGAAGCTTTTCGAGCGCCTCATTCAGCGTCGCCTTGATTGGTGGCTTGAATCGCTGGGTGCTCGCTCATCTTTTCAGACGGGTTTCCGTCATGCCCTTTCCACACAAAATTCTTGTGTGGCCGTTTTCCTCGACATCAAGGATGCATTTGGAAACGCCAATCATGATTTTGTCCTTCGCAAACTAACAGCGCTGGGCTTTGACGCTTCGATACTAACCTTCTTCCAGTCTTACCTCACGGACCATGTCGCTTCATGGCCCTGTTAGATCGCTTCCCTACTCCTGCCGTGCTTTATCGCTTCGATCGTGCGCCGTCCCCGTCATGCTCAGAATGTGCACTACTAGGAGACCTGGATCATTTTCTCTTTTCATGTCCCCGCTTCGCGGCTCACCGCGACCCTTTAGTACGCTGCCTTACTGGCAGACTTGGAATTAGCGGGAGTCTTGGGGCCAATTGCTCTTAATAAAAATCAGTGGGCTCTTAAAATAAATCATTCGAATGGGGGTTGCGGGCCACCATGGCTCTCAATTTAATTAAAAAATATTTATTAAACATTTTACAGAAATGTTTTCCTACCCTATACGAGAGCGGGATCTAGCCGAAGGGCTAACCACTCTTAGAAAGTCTGTACACCGATTACGCCGGATTACGCTTAGATTAGCACTGCCAAAGGCCGGGACTTCAAAGATTACGCGTAATCCCATTAGTACAGTCAAAGTTACGGCTCTGTGCACCGATTACGCGGAGTGATCAGCCCCTCGGATCTAGCGTTACAAATGATTATGTGTGATATTATGATATACTTGCTTGTTTTAAAGTTAATAAATGTTATGTAAGTAACGTAACCAATTTTTATTTTCCTATTTTCCCTACCTAATTTTAAATTTTCCCCCCAATTCCCCCCCCCCTGGGCCAGTGGCTCTCAATAAAAATAAACTTAAGGGGGTCGGGGGCCCGCAGGGCCCCCATAAAAAATATCACTATTTCCAAGTCTGCTTACTGGTCATCCGTTTCATCCTAGTGGCTCTCATTTAGCTCAAGCTCTTACCCATGCGCATCACCCGGCTTTGCTGCGGGCCCTTTCAGTGTTCCTCTCTCACCTCATTTCTGTTGGCCTTCTCTAGTCTTATCTCTTACTTCTATGGCTTTAATCCCGGTGCAGGGCGTCTAAGGATTGCGTAAGATACGACGCCTTACTTGTTTTATCACAAAAAAAAATAATAATAATACCTCCCAACTCAATGAGGAGGACCCAAAGACTGGCCCGGGCCAGTGATTCAATTTTCATTCTCACCACTGGGCTTAACCTAGGAGTATGAATGGTACAAGTATTATATTCCTAGACTTAACCACGGCCAACTTTGATTTCTCGCGCATCTCTCGCGCTACAGCGGCCATCTCATTCGTTGACGTTTCTGTCAGCCTTGGAAATAACGGTGGTCAGGTGGTCAAAGACCAGTTAATTAATTGCTCAGACCAGTTTATTAATTCGAAATAATAACAAAAAAACAGAAGGTGACCAGTTTAATAATTCCAAATAATAGGAGATGACCTATTAATCCAAGGTTCATATCAATTTTGATTTCCCTATTCACTGGATTTCTATGTACAGCGAATCCGATTACTACCGCCACGACCGCACGTCGATGTTTTATGTATAGTCCCTTCGCTCGCATCCCTCGAACGAGTCGAACTGTCTAACCCCCCTCTAGCCTCAAACCCTCAATTCTCTAGTCTCGCTTTCCCCCGAGTACGGTAGGCTACCTGGCTCCGCGGTAACGGACCGGGGACTCTGGAATTACGGGGCCTAGAGAAAGAGAGATAATACGGTAAATTTACTAAATTACGAGGGTCTTCTAGGCTATGGTAGTAGTCTTAGGTGAGATAGTACTATATTGTACTATTCTTGTCGTACTCATAATATAAAGTTAACTATTTTGAATACGTGTAAAGTTAAAGTTACCAACATAATCTAACTTCTCAACATGTAGTATAGGTTTTTTTTAGGCTTGTAAATGACATAAGAACATTTTATATAAGACCAGTTTAATAATTCATAAGCTAGGGGGTCACTGGTCATAAGGACCACTTTAATAATTCATATGCTAGGGGGTCACTGGTCATAAGGACCAGTTTAAAAAAAAACCTTATTTCCAAGGCTGGTTTCTATGTTAACCTATGAGCAAAAGATGTGCATGACGTCAGCGCCCCTAGCGGATTATTATTTTTAGTATAGTTTTTACATAGACAATATAACCACCGAGCGTGGCGCTGACCTCCTACACATTATAGTACAGTTTATAGGGGGAAAATCCTTGCTCGCGGAATTTCGACGAATGTGTTGGCCGTAGTAGCGCGAACAGCGCGTGATCAAAGTTGGCCGTGGCTTAACCAAGTAATCATTTAAAAAAAACCTTTCGTATTCCTTAATAAATAAGTAATGATTTAGTTAATAGTTATAACTGAATATTCTATCATCATAAAACAACACAACATAACACAGACTAATTTGCTTTGGAAATAAAATTACAATTTTTAACTTTTAACAATATGCTATAAAAATATATTCTTTTATGGCAACTTACATCATCAACTTTGTATAAAGAACAGGTATAAAATTTTAACATTGGCCCAGATAAGAATTTTAACTATTTAAAAATATATTTGAACTAAAATTGCCTTTAAAAAGTTTTCAGAAGAGACCTTCGACTTCTTCGGTATCCAAATTTAGATCCATATCATAAACACATGGTCGGGTTGAAAGACCTGGCATTGTTGTAACCTAGTCGCAATAGTTAAAACATTTAACAAAATTCCTAATATCATTAGTGGCAATTATAATAATTTTAAGGAAACCTACTTCGCCAGCTAGAGGAAACAAAAATCCAGCACCAACACTAGCCTTTATGTCTTTAATTGGTACAGTGAATCCAGTTGGTGCGCCTTTCAATTCAGGATTATGAGACAATGATAATTGCGTTTTGGCGATACAGATGGGTAAATCATTGAATCCCTTAAAAGACCACAAAAAAATTACTCAGAAGTAGTTCAAATGATAATATCATCAGGATCTTTGTATGATATTATTTTGCAGGGCTTAAAATAGTGGGCAGTTCTAAAATCAGATTTGGGCAGTGCTATTTATAGTGAATTTATCGCAAAAAGTGAAAAATTTAAAATAGCTGATTTTCTCGTGGTAGATGTCGACGGGTCTTTACAGTACATATCAACAAACGCCAATTTTGCTGAACTAAGTTACTTATTTACAGCCCTTTTGTGTCTCATAATTTTGTTAAAATATTTATCTGCTACAAATTCTCAATTCCAACTGTTATAACAGATCATTGAAATTATGTTTATGGGGGTTTAGTTTGTATGTAGCAGTTGCTCGCCATTATTTTTTTTTGGGCAGTTCAAAAAAATCCTTATTTTAGCCCGTTATTTTGAAACTAGAACACGCCAAGAAAGCTGCCAATTAAATCGCAGTAAAGACCGGCGCAAAATTCAAAACTTGAAATTGATGTTCCTTACTTGTGTTTTGAACATTTGAATGGCTTCTTTGGCTTTGGAATGAATTTCGATACCATCTGCTCCATACATTTCTTTGGCGATTGTTTCAATTTTACTTTCAATGGGTAACTAGGTAAATAAAAGTTAATTTTTTCATAAATGACGTAATAATTTTATATTAATACTACTTACATTTAAGTCGTAAAGAAAATGAAAATTTGATGGTTTTTCACCAACTCTGATAACAGCTTCTGCCAAATCTTTAGCACCTTCTCCACCTAAAGCCCAGTGGTTACAGATAATTGCCTCTGCAGCGCCGTTTTCTAAAGCTCGCTTTTTTAGCAATTCCAATTCCCCAGGAGAATCAGTGCTATGTAAAACCAAAATATTATCAGTTATAGAAAATTATTCATTATAATACACAATGAACTCACTGGAATGAATTAATGGCAACAACACAAGGAACCCCAAATTTCCTGATGTTAGAAATTTGCTTGGCCAAATTGCAAATGCCTTTATCAAGCAATTCTAAATTCTGTAATTAACACCAATTAGAATTAGAAATACTTTGGATTATAATGTAAAACTAACTTCCTGTATATAAGCTTTGGCCAACGGTGCTCCTGAAAGAACCTTTGGCCCTCCACCATGCATTTTGAGAGCTCTAATGGTGGCTACCAGAACCACAGCGGTTGGTACCAGACCAGAATAACGACATTTGATGTTGAAAAACTTTTCCATTCCAATATCAGCTCCAAAGCCGCCTTCAGTTACTATATATTCCACAATTTTTGTTTAATTTTCATTAAATTTATTGGGGTAAAAGTAATCAATTTACCAACAAAACCATCTTCTCCCACAAGCTTCAGTGCAATTTTATCAGCTAAAATTGAAGAGCTTCCATGAGCAATATTAGCAAAAGGACCAGCATGAACAAATACTGGTGTTCCCTGACAGAAAACAACCAAAAAAATTATTATATACTGTTACTAATGTTTAATATGTAATTATCGAATAATTACTTCAAGAGTTTGCATAAGATTTGGTCTTATAGCATCTTTCAGTAAAACTGTCATGGCCCCAGCACAGCCCTAAATAATTATTTATAAAATTATTATAATCATGATTGTAGAGCAAACTTTCCAAAGGCAAAATTTTACCAAATCCTCCGCAGTAACTGGGTTTCCAGCCTTATCACTTGCCACTACAATTCTGGACAACCTTTCCCTCATATCCTTTAAGCTGGTAGTCAAAGATAAAATGGCCATCAATTCGCTAGCAACAGCAATGTCAAATTTGGTCTAAAGAAACAAATTGTTAATTACTTTATAGAAAAGTAAACTACCACAACAAATTACCTCTCTAGAAAGACCCTTCTCAGAAGGGGATAACCCAATTACTATTTTTCTTAGATGTCTATCACAGGTATCAATAACTAGCAATATGAAATGTTATGTAAGTCCCGTACAAAAACTCAAAAACACTTTGCACACCTCTGTTCCACGTTATCGTGTCTTGATCAATATCCAAACGGGCGAATTTTTTTGCTTCTTCTGGAGTTAGCTCATCCGGATTGACCTTGTTAATACCTAATTTCTTAAAATAACAAAAAGTAATTTGCTTATCTACATACTTTATTAAAATTTTTTATTTCATTTATACTGTACCATTATTCTGACCATCTGGCTTTTGGAGAATTCCCTTTTACCACGGATTTTGGGAACTAAACGACTGTATAATGCCTAAAGTAAATAAGAGAAATGTTTCAATTTAAAGCATGATGCTAAAATGAATAAATGACAATTATAAATACCTCATCAGACTGGGTTGCTTCGTGAAACATTCTAGCGTCCATTTGTGCAGCCAGTAAATTATTAGCAGCCGTAACTGCGTGAATGTCACCAGTCAGGTGTAGGTTGAAATCTTCCATTGGAATAACTTGGGAATAGCCCCCTCCGGCAGCTCCACCTACGTTATTTGACATTTAGTATGAAAAAAAAAATTTACTTTAAAATTAGACCTTTAATTCCAAAAGTGGGTCCTTGAGATGGTTGTCTCACGCAAGCAAAATTATTAACATTGTAATGCGCTCCTAACGCTTGGCATAAACCAATTGTAGTTGTACTTTTTCCTTCTCCTAATGGGGTTGGGGTGATTCTAAAAACATTTTTAATTTCAAGTGGTCAAAGAACGTTTGATTCAAAATTATCAAAAATTCCCACACACCCACAAACGAGGACATATTTTCCATCTCTTCTATGCGATAATCGGTTATATACTTGTAGCCCAATTTTAGCCTTTTTATTGCCATAATATTCTACTTCTTCAGGCAATATTCCAATTTCACTTGCCAAGTCCGATATGTTTTTTGGAGTTTGGGCTCTCGCAATGACAATATCACTAAAAAATATGCAAATTATTTCAATACCTTTTTCATAATTTAATTTCCAATGCCTAAACTAACCTCGGAACAGGAATTTCACGTTTCAACGTTAAATATCTCATATTCCAGCGATCTGAACCTGCCTAGCATAAGATTTGATGTAAGTTAAAAATCCAAAAAAGTTCAGCAAAATGTTTTAGAAAATTCAATAATTTTATTTTGAAGGTTTTTTATATAAATATACAAATAAACGATCCACAAAACAATGATAAACTTCCATAATTAACAAAGAAGTACCAATACAAGAACGATACCCAAAAAACTTTCCCGGAAATACTGAGATTAAGATTATACCTTCTGCTCTTTAGCTTCAAGCTTCCATTTGGCTGATAAAAAGGTATTTCCAATCAATTCTACAACCGTCATTGGTCCCACACCTCCAGGAACAGGTGTAATGTACGAAGCTACATGTTTAACTTCGTCAAAATCAACATCTCCAACGAGCCTTGAACCTGATTTCTTGGTAGCATCTGGAAAAAAAATCTAAAATTTTCAAAAAGGTTTCACTCTTTTTATAAGGAAACTTTACCAGGAATTGAGTTAATTCCACAATCAATCACAACCGCTCCTGGCTTAACCCAGTCTCTTTTAACCATCAATGGTTGTCCAACTCCAGCGACAACAATATCGGCTTCTTTAACTACAGCAGCTAAATCTTTAGTTCTCGAATGACAGATAGTAACTGTTGCGTGATGCCACAGTAAAAGTTGGGCCATTGGAGAGCCAACAATTTTACTTCGACCAATAACAACAGCTCGGCTACCACCAATCTTTACACCTGAAATTGAATTTTAAGTTAGTAAGCCAATTAAAAGATAAAGGGGTGTTATGCAAATTTACCTGTTCGTTTGATAAGTTCCATACAACCTTTTGGGGTGCATGGTAAGAAATAGCCTTCAAGCTGACCATGGCTGAGTTTGCCAGCATTTTCATTGCTTAATCTTTGGAATAAAACTGCCAAATTTAATATCTATGGAAAATTCGATGAAATATTCAATATTACCCATCAACATCTTTACTAGGAAGAATGGTATTTGTAATTAGATTAGCATCAATTGGGTTGACACTATCCAAAGGCAGTTGAACTATAATACCATGAACCTTTTCATCATTGTTTAATTTTCTAACTTCGTCTATTAGCTAAAATTTAAATTCAATATTTTAAATTTTAGTTATATCCTGGTAATAATAACAATATAATACCTCGGTCTCATTAATTGTATTTGGGAATTTAATATGTTTGGCTGAAACACCAACTTCATCACAAGCTTTAACTTTCATTCGAATGTAGACATTGGAGTCTTCTCGTCCTCCAACCTTCATAGAAATGCAATAATTACAATATGCAATAATAATATATAAAAATAAATTTTCATTACTTGAACAATTGCTAAAACGGGGTCAAAATCTGGGGCTCGCTTTTTAATTTCACTTATTTCTGCAGCCATATTAACCCGCAATTCCCTAAATACATAAATATATAATTACTCTTTAAAAAAAAATGGAATTTTGGTGAAGTATAAACGTGGCAGCTGTCTAACAACTTTTCTCAATGTTTTTACGTAAATAACAGTCAACAAATGTTGGCACTAACTAGGTTTCGTATATCATATACATTAGCTATTACAAGTAAATGGAAATCCATACACCCTTCAGTGCCAATTATGAATGACATGAAATGCCGAGTGTTAAGAATAAAAGGGTTTCAACATACTTTGCCACATTTGTTCCAGATAAAAGTTGCGCAAAATTCTGATTAGAAGTCATAATTCTTCGTTTATATTTAATATTATTAATAGCCAATGAGTTATTTATTATTTTTCTCACTATAAAACCACGAATAAAGTAATTGAGCATGCTACAAGTTATTCAAAGCGGACGACCGACCTTCGCGAGCAGACGATGCCGGCGGCCATCAAAATTTGAAGTGCATTATGGATAAAAAGGTAAAAAGAATTTCCAGAGAAAATGTAGATGAGGAATAGCAACTCTAGCTTTGAGAAAGGCTTCAAAATGTATCTCGAAGTTCTAAAGCTAAGTAACGAGATACTTTCGCTTAATATATATTTTAATAACGAGGTGTAAGCTCTAACAATAACGGAAGTTAATTTATAGTCCTAGAGGCTAAAGTGCAAGAGACAATAAAATGTCTGAGTTGCTATTCCTCTGTAGTATTTCAAGGTCGAACGTAAATTTCGCAATCGGTACTTGAGCCAGGGATGATAATGCTGAAGTATGTTAAGACCATGGAAGAAGTTCTTCCATGTTAAGACATTGCTATATTCTGCTTCTAGCGTAAACCAAATTATTTGGGTTAAATTGAATAACACTTTTGAAGCTGTGAATTTTTCCTTTTACGCTTTCTTGATCGACCTTGAAATTACATTCTAAAAGAATTCGTAAAGCTAAGAGTATAGAAAGTTGAAAACTTGCTTAGCAACGGCGTTTCCAGAAAGCAATTTCCCATATTCAGTCATTTTCTTTAAATTTAGACAATATAAAAACGAGGATCAAAAATACAAACGTCTTCCACACTTCAGCGAATCTATCAATGTAGTATCGAACGAGAAGGAATTCGTTTAATCAAAAAATTGGCGGACCCCCTCCCCATATTGCGTCATAGAAAGAGGCCTCAGAAAATCGAGCTCCCTGGGAATATGATTAGATAAGAGTTTCTGTGCGAACGTTAATTTATTATTGTGAAATTAAACTTACAAATTACACATTTCCGCTATTGAGCTACGCAAAAATTCATAAATTTAAAGTGTCTCAAAAATAACGTAATGTCTTTGTATTTTGAAATTTCCGCTAACTTTTTCGACAATCACGGGTTACATTCTCACCAAGGTCATATTTTGCCATATTAAAGGCATGAATCGGGAAAAGTATATAATATTTAGAGTAATGCTTCATTAAACATTAACCCAAAATAATCTCTGATTAGGGAAAAAACGTGGACAACAAGTTACTTAGAACAAACAACTATTATTATCAATTCATGTTGGGTAGAATTTTTTTTCAATAGGGAAAAGCATGGGTGACGTCGTGAGTCGTAGAACTGTTAGCTCCCTATAAGTAATAAAAAAAAAACTTCAAATGATCCAATCCAAAGTTACAATAACGTCGGTGGCGCCCCCATGAAGAGTTTTTTCAAATTTTTCCGTGAACGCGTTCCGCCTTCCCGCCTGCGCCAGCAGCTGCTGGCCATTGTACGTTTGCTATCGTTGTTCGTTGTTATTTACCATCTGTAAAACAAGAATCAAGGATAATTTCTGTAAAATAATTAAGAAGATATAAGTGGTAAGAACGTTTGTAAAACACAAATGCATTTCTAGTCAAAATATTATTACTAATTCTGGTACTTATCATTGAACTATAGAACTCAAAATCATATGAGGGAACAACAGAATGGATCTCATGAAAAATAAGACCCCTGAAGTTATGAAACTTTTGAAAGAATTTCCCACCCTTGAGGACGGCTATGATGTACTCAGTAAAATTGGTGAAGGCTCATTTAGTAAAGTATATAAAGCATCAAAGAAATTGGGCGAAACTGGCGATCCCCAATTGTACGCTTTGAAATGCATCATTTCCTCTAGTGAGCCAAAACGAATAGCGGCAGAACTAAAATACATGATAAAATTGGGTGGTAGAAACAACGTTATGGGGTTAAGTAACTGTGAGATCATAAACGGGAATGTTATCATGGTTATGCCATATTTCCAACACTGCAGCTTTGCAGATTATGTAGAACAACTTAATTTTATAGAAATTAGGGATTATATGTTTAATTTATTTATTGCCTTAGAATGGATTCATGAGAATGGAATAATCCATCGTGATGTAAAGCCCAGCAATTTCTTGTATAATAGAGTAACGGAAAAGTATTCTTTAGTAGATTTTGGTCTAGCTCAATGCGTGCTAAGTTTGAAAGCAAGCTCAACAACTAATTCCAAACCATCACGTTCACTCAAAGTTCCTAAAGTTAAAGATATCAAGGCTTTATCAGTTAGTCGGGTAGAAATTAGCCAAAGCTGTAAAAGGAACTTGGAAAAGGATTTAGACTTTGTGGAACCACTGACTCCAGAACATCCAGCCAAAAAGTTACGCGTAGTCGAAGATGCAACAGTTCATAATACTATTCCTAACACATCAAATGAGACTGTCAAAGCTCTACAGCCACTCGGAACTTCAAACAGGATTAATGTAACTGTACTACCTCCAGGATCAGATGCCATTAAAAAACCCGCCATAGTACTACATAGGAAAGTTTTGTTTAAAGAAAATAACAAAGCAAATGACACCGTACCAAAAATGCCATGCTCAACTAAGGAATCTGCAATTGATCCGCCTGAATCGTTGTCTGTCATAAATGTATCACGACCTATCTCTCATGTAACTGCACCAAAACGGATAATGTGCACCATATCTGCACCAGGCACGTCGCGATCATCTATCATATCTAAATCTAGCCAGTCTTGCCAGTGCTTTGGAAAAAAAACAATTTGCTCAATTTGTCTTGCTAAGACCCAGGAATATGCCCCAAGAGCTGGAACTCCTGGATTTCGTCCACCCGAAGTTTTAATAAAATACCCAAATCAGACTACTGCAGTTGATATGTGGGCTGCTGGAGTTATTCTTATATCTCTCATTAGCCGCAGATACCCATTCTTTACAAATTCTGATGATATGATTGCCTTATCGGAGATTATTTGTGTATTAGGTATCAATAGGGTAAAAAAGGCCTCATTGAGAATGGGGAAATTAATAACTATACAAACTGATTATCCTGCCAAGGATCTGCATATGTTGTGTCAAGGTTTAAGAGACAATTTAGAGACCCCTAACACTGCCAATTGTAAAAAAGAGACTATTCCCTCAAGTGCGATTAATCTGCTCTATCACTTATTGGATCCAGATCCAGCAAACAGAATTACTGCTTCTGAAGCCTTAAAACACCCTTTTATTAACCATAAAACTATGAAAACTAAAACAAGTAAAATGTTGTGACAATTTCTTATATATTTTTAAATAAATTTTTATAATTATACAAGGTATTAGATATCTAGTTTTTATTTACATTATACATTAAATTTAACCTACATTTCCGTGAAAAACCAAGTATTGTTATATTTTGTTTACAATTTAATTTTACAACCCAGGTTGGAGACCAAAACCAGGTCCTGTAGGTGGTTCAGTAAGTGATGTAAGTCCACCAGCGGGTTCAGAAGCAAACCTACCATTTCTTGGACCTGCTGCTGGCACTTTACCAGCCTTGAGGTCATCAAGGATCTCTTCTACATCTTTCAAGGAGAGATCTTCGTAGTAATTATCGTTGATTTGCATCATAGGTGCATTAACACAAGCTCCGAGGCATTCAACAACAGCAAGGGTAAATAGGTTATCCTTGGTAGTTTCCCCTTCTTTGATACCCAGTTTATTTTTAATGCAATCCAAGACTTCATCAGCTCCTCTTAGCTGGCAAGGTGTAGTAGTGCACACTTGCACGTGATACTTTCCAATTGGATCTCTATTGAACATTGTGTAGAATGTTGCAACTTCATAAACTCGCATTTTTGGCATGTTCAACATTTCTGCTACCTGAAAAAAAAATTGTTTATTTTCTAACAGAAATCGCACCATAAGTTTTAAATTGACATATTATGGCCATCCTAATATCTTAACTGACCTTAAATGGTGAAACTCTTTTATTTGACACCATTTGTCTGTTATGACCACTAGTGTCATCCTGGAAATCTAAGAAAGCTATCTTTACCTTATGCATTGCTGAAATTGGTAGCCATCCATCATGTTGGCGTTGAGCCAGGTCTAGCAAAGGAATAGTTGCTGCAGCCTCATGACCAACTGGATAAATGCTTATTATGGCTTCTGCTCTCTTAAGATTTTCTGATGTGAATTCAAACTTGACGTTGGGATTATTTTCTGGAGAGTCTCGATGGACAAAAAGCTTGTCGCTAAGTTTTGAAGCTGAGGCATGGAACTGCTTAGAACCAATAAAAGTAATATATTTTTGGGCTACAGTCCTGAGTAAAGACATGATTACCTACATGAAATTAAAAGATGCAATTAATAAAAATAAATTACATTTTAAAAACGAATAAAAGGTTTATAATCAACTCACAAATTGGTTTAACGTTCACTCGAAGTTCTTGAAGGGAGATCAGAGTTCAAAGTTCAAACACTTTAGTAACCAATCACAAATTAGGATTCGACGTTTTAAATAAGATTTTGGCCAATCAAAAATAATTCGTTTCGATTCGTCTGCTCCATTTTTCCACTCTTTCTGCCCTTTTCAAAGTTTTCAAGTTCTTCGAGGCTGCACCGCGCCAGAGTGCTGACCGCTGAAACTGCAAAGTATTTTAAGTTAAAGTAGTAGTTAACGTTGGGCTTTGAAAGTTTGGTTGAATTTTCAGCTTTATATTGTTTAAAATTAGGATTTTTTTATTGTTATGTATCGTTAAGGACGTTACTTTGCGGTTATATTAATAATTTATTAGGCCTTGGCCCTAAATTCTGATGGATGAATCCGGGGCGCTGGTGGGGACTCCCAGCATGAAGCTACAATTTATTTTAGGGGAACAATTTTCGTCCATAAATACAGATATTGCCGTCAAAATAAATAATTACATAGAGTCTCAGGATCGAAATATTGATAAACTGAAAACTGAATTAAATCAATTGAAAGCTTCTGAAGGTAAAATTAAAGAAGAAATATCTGTTGTAGGGTAAAGTAGACTTATAAAATTTATATTTTAGAGCGGAGGAACTTTCAACTAGAGACTGAGTTAACAAGTAATCAAAGTCAACTTGCTGATGCAAAAAACAATTATGAAAAATTGAAGTCTGAGATATCTGAATTAGGTAATTTAAAGGGAAAATCCTTCCATCTACTTACAAAAGAGGTGATCTTTTTTGGTATAGGCTGATGGCATAACTAGGGTTTTAGGGCCTTCCAGTGAAACATGCTTTGTGGGGACCATTTTTAGCAGAATCTTATGGTGTAAATAGTGAGGCTCTGATGAAGGGAAAAAAAACTATCTCCTAATTACTTATTTGATTGGCACAGGCAAAAGCGTAGTTTTCAACACTATTGGAAACTTGTGGTTCCTCATTTTTCTTTAGTGTCAAACTATTAGTTGTGGACTGGGTTGGCACTTTTTTGATTTTTTGTTAAAAAATCAAATCAATGGATTTTATTGAATTTTATACAATGGATTTTCCTGTATAATTAACAAATATTTTACTTTTATCAGTTTGCTAATCTTGAATTAAATGAAATCTTAATTAAATTTAATTACTATTTAATTTTTTAGTTTTCTCAGATTTTCCATGTATTTTAATTTTTTAAGAACCTATTTTCTGCCATTTTTTATTAGAATAGAATTGAGGTTTATTGAACTGAATAGAATATACAAGAGCATGCTCTTTCTGGATCAGCTTCTCTTACACAGTTTTTACATTACATTACATTACATTGGGTGAAGTATTATGAACATGCATAACATACAAAAGTGATTAAAAGTATTCCGCTTGACAAATATCTTGGCACCCAACCCATATACTTAAAAAAAGCATAGCATTAAAGTACATTGTGTGATTGTAAGCTTCAATGGAAAAAAATTAAAAGGACCTTAATTGAATGTGTTGGGCAAAACCTGAAAAAATCTGAAAATTAAGTTGATCGAAAAAAGTCATAAAAACTTCAAATGTGTAGTAAAATTAGTAATTTTCTGATGGTTCATAAAGTAGTAGAGATAATTCCCAAATGGATGACTTTGATACTCTTGTACCAGGCATTTTTGTATGATCCTTGTTATTGGGGAGACGAGACCAAACTATTACAACATATGCATTATAAATTGTTTTAATCTACTCATTAAGTATTTGGGGAAAACTAAATCCTTCTTGACCAATATTACCAACTAAAGCTAGGAGCTTTCCCTTGAAAAAAAAACCTCGGCTACAAATTACATCAAAGCTAGTGATTGTGTTTTTTCTGCTATGTTATTTCTTCTTCAGGGAAAAATGTTCTTTTTCAGGAAATTTTTGGGTTTCAGCAAATGTTTTTTTTTTGTGAGTGAAGGCAAAGAAAAATAATTTTCAATTGCCTAAATATAATTTTTTTTACACACCAAAGTTTTACATTGTTGCTCCATTATTTAACATTGTAAGACCACAGTTTAACCTTTTTCAGGCCATGGCAGACATGTTCAATTTAAAAAATGTGTAGCAATAAATGGTTATTTTCACTGAGAATTTAAAAAGATAAACTATACTTTGGATTAGAGACAGAGGGATTAGAAAATTAGAATCCAAAAGTTTGAATTAACAAAATTAAAGGTTCGAATAGAAAATATAACACTAGGACAAAACTAACAATTGACTATGAATGAGTAATAACTCTTGGCTTATCTAAAAGTTGCTAACTCTAGTGATCCAATATTTTTTGGATATGTTTGCAATTCATACTTGGGTGGATCCCTCCCTTATCTAAAGTAGACAATCAAACATGCATTATTCATAGAACTGTCATTAAAAGGCTTATCGATTGTACTTTTTAGAGGAGAAATATAATAATGCTCAAAAGAAAAATGAAGCACTTCAAGAAACTCACCAGAAAACTGTTCTGGAATTGGTAATTGGTGATAAAGTCTTGTCCTGATAGTTTTTAATTTACTAATAAGTTTATTTACTTCAGCAAAATCTGCAATGCTCTGTAAATCAGCTGAGCAATGAAAAGACTCAGCTTTCAGATATTTTAACCAGGAAAGGGGTTGACAATCAGAATTTAAATGGTATAAATCATTGTAATTTAATGTACACATATAATAAGCTTCGTTAATGAGTGGGTTTTTGTGGTAATAGAACAAACAACTATTCTTCAAAATCGATTGGCGGAAGCCATATCTGCTAAACAAGAGTCACTAGTGAAGATGGAAGAAATAGAGATTAAAAACCTTAATATTGAGGTAAATGTTAAACAATTTATGTTCCTCTTTATCCCCAGATTTAATCATACATTTTCCCCAGCATTCAAATAGGAAATTAGAACAAGAGAAGGATCTTTTCCATCAGCAAATTTCAACTTTGAATGAAGAATTGTCAGAAAAGGCCCAAGAAATCTTGAGGCTAAGAAAGGAAAAATCTTCTAAAACTTTAGAACTACAGTCAGAGCTGGAACAAAAAGTTGACGAGGTAGAACTAAAGATGATATAAGTATTTTTTGAAAAATGTTAACTGTAAACATTTAATTTTGCAGGCAAGGATTGCGAAGGAGTTTTCTACTGATTTTAAGAAACAGCTGGCAGAGAAGGAGATAAAGATTGAAAGTCTAATTTTCAAAAATAAAGAGTTGCATGATAACTCGTTAATGGTGGAGGAACAATTTAATCAAGAGCTTCAAGCGCTGACCAAATTGAAAGACTTGCATAAAGTAATGAAGCTATTTTTGGTAATAAAATTAAGTTATTACTTATAATTCTATTTTCTAGAAAAATTGGGAAGAAAACCAAGAAAAGATTAAAGAACTAGTTAAGACAATTGAAGAAATGCACAAGTTGTTGAAACAAACTGGGGAAGAGAATAATCAATTGGAGAAAAGTATCAATGAAGCCCAAGATGATTGGCAAACAAAATTGGAAGAAAAAGATGTTGAAATAGCGAGACTTAGTAATGAGCTGCAAAACATCAATGAAATTTTGTCTAAGAGTAAAGGTAAAGTTAAAGCTAATTTTATATCACTTCTTCCTTTTACGAAATTAGACATTATTATCCATTTATAGTTGAGGGGATGTTCCCAAGCGCAGCTGCAACCAGCAATGTTCTAAAATCTGGAATGTCTCTAACTCAAATCTATTCAGAGTTGGTCAAGTCTCAGGCTGAATTGCAAACTGAACGCTTTGAAAAACAGCGTTTGCATGAGCAGCTAAAGCAGATTTTGGATGTAAATGCATAAATTTCATAATTAATTTTTATGAAATGTTAGATTAATTTTCAACACTGTTTTTAGGAGATTGAAGAGAAAACGCCATTGTTTAACAAAAAGCTTCAGGAATATCAAAATGCATTGGAAACTATCACTTGCCTTAGAAATCAACTCGGAGAATCATTAACTGTACATTGTTTTTAACAAAAACGATAATTTACTTTTAATTATTATCCTTATATTTTAGGATCAAGAAAGACTTCAAGCTGAGAGAGATGATGCAATAGGTAAAGTGCAATACTATCAAAGGGAGAGCCAGAGGACCCAAAACTTGGTGTCTGATTTGTCCCTGCAGGTATTTTTCAACTTATTTTTATTTTATTTGTGTATTTTGAATCTTTAATAGCCATTTGTGAGTGCTAAGATTAGTTTTTTGAGTATAAAGATACTTAATAATTTTTATTTTAAGGTGCGCAATTTGCTTAAAGAGATTGAAGAAGCGAAAGGAGGACCCATTGTTGATGATATAGATATGACTGGGATTGGTGATTCTGATGTTAGCAATGTTATTACCCAGCATTTAGTAACCTTCAAAGACATAAAAGAACTTCAGGAAAAGAACCAAAAACTATTGGCTGTGGTTAGAGATCTAAGTGATCAAATTGAAGAAAATGAAAAGAGCAATAGTAAAGCAAATTTGGCTGAAGTTAAACAAAAATTGGCAGACACTACCAAACAGTTGGAAGAACTACAAGAGGAGCGTAAACATCAAACCACTCTTGTTGAATCAGTTATGCGACAAAAAGACATGTACAAGTCCATGATGTCCCAATATAATATTACTATGGTAAGACTTTATTTAAAACCAATCTAATTGCAATAATTAACATTATTTTGTATACATTCAGCCATCAGAACCTTTTTCATCTTCAACACCGTTACATGGATCAAGGAAATTGTTGGATAACTCTCAGTCCTCCCTGGAAATTCAAGAAACGCTAAAACAACTGCAAGATGAGTTTGATAATTACAGGAAAGAAAAACAGCAAGATTGTCTGTAAGTTAGTTGTGTTGTACATCTGTCTACCATTACTGTTAAATAATTTTTTATATTCTAGAATGATAACTGAGCAGCTTGATAAGTTCCGCGATGAATTATCGGAATCCAGAATCCAAAATGCCAAACTTAATTCTGAGGTATCATTAGCAAATCAATTGCGTATGTTGAATGTGCACTTATGTCATTACATTTTATTTAGCTGGAATATATTAGAGAAAAGTGTGAATTGGCTCAATCTAAAGCTGAAAATTATAAAAAAGAAGTGACCATCTTCAGAGAGAAATCTCAAAAGTATTCGACAAGTACCATTCAACACCAACAAACTATTTCCGCTTTAAGACAGGTAAATGGAATTTTTTTTCATAAATTTTGGTATAATTTAGTTATTTTGATTTTCAATCTGTAGGATTTAATTTCAATGCAAGAGAAATTAGCAAAAGCAGAATTAACTGTTCAAAATTTACAAGCCGAAAGGGAACTACTCAAAGCTACAGAGATTCGATTATTGCAAGAAAAAGAAACTCTAAATCGTGAACAACAAAGTCACGCCCGTGTCATGTCAAATTTGAAGGCTCTGGAAGTAAATAACTCTTATATTAATGTTCTTATTCTAAACTTTTTCCTAATGAGTACAATTTTTTTTTGTAGAATAACATTGAACGTATGCAATCTGAAGCAAAAACTAGCATGCAGAAACAGATTGAAAAGCTTGAGCAAGACCTAGAATTAACTAAAGGAAAATTAGATGCTGAAATTGAACGATATCAATCTACTGTCAAAGCTTGGGAAGTTAGTATTTCTCTGGAGGCTGAAATAAATTTTCTTCGCTTAATTATTGTTTATATTAGGCAAAAACGCATGATTTACAAACAAAATTACTAACTGAAGTGGGTAAGAACAACAAAACCCACGAAGATTTAGTTGAAGCTTACTCCCAACTTCACGAATCTAAACTGGAAGTAAGTTCTTGGAGTACAATGTTTATTTGAAGGGTCTTAAATTTATGACTTTTGTTTATCAGATTTCAACACTTCAAGCTAAATTGAGTGCAGCTCAAACTCAATTGTCTAGAAAGGCTCCTGGTGATGGAAGAAATATTTCAAATGAAGTTAGGCTACTTCAATCTCAATTAAATGATGCTAAAAATGAAATAAATGGTAATTTTTTATTATAATTATTTCCAGTATTTCTCTAACTAATCTTGAATGTTTGTCAATTAGATTTGAAACAAAAATTAGAAATAAGCCAAAAGAGCTATGAAAACTCACAATCTATTGCCAATGACTTGGAAAAGCATATGAAAGAGGAAACTGATGCTTCGAAGCAATGCAAAGAATCTTTGGATAAATTGTTGAAAGACAAAGAAAATGGTATATAACTTTTTTAACCAGTTTTGCAACTCAGTGTAATTGTCTTGTCTGCATTTTCAGAAATTTCAAAACTAGAGTCTATGCTCAAAGATTTGGAACAACAAAATAATGGTTTGAAGGAAGAAATAACCAAGTTAACTTGTGATCGCGACCAATTGGTAATTGAAAGAAAATTGCATTAAAACTTTCATATGTAATTTTTTAATGGGTGACATTAAATAGATTAAGAATATGGATACCCTGAAGCACGAACTGGACAAATCCCTATCTCTAGTCAAACAAGCTCAGAAAATTGAACAAGATGCCCAGAGTGATAAACAAGAACAAGCAAGACTAGTTGCCGAGGTATTTTTGTTTGATTCACGATGATTTCATTACCTAAATATTTTCCTCAAAATCTAAAGGCCCAAGAAAATTACCAGCGAGAGTTAATGTTGCATTCAGCAGATGTTCAAGAATTAACTACCTTGAGGGAACAAGTGCAAGGAATACGTCATGATTTAATGGCTGCTGAAAGTGAGAGAGACGGTATAAAGCAATCAATGTTGGCCAATAAAGAAGCGTTTGATGAACGCGAGAGCTTAATAAAGAAAGAGATGGAGATCATGGTACAAAAATGCCTAGATTTACAAATGCAAAATGAAGCTCTTTTCCAACAAGTTGAAGTGGTAAATTACAAAATTTATCTTAATTAAATTATCTTTTTAGTGATGAATACTTTTGTTCTTAAATAACTGCTTTGAAATTTTGTAGTTGAGCAGTCAATTGTCTACACTCAAGAATAGCGATTGGATGAAAAGTGACAGTGCATTGACCTCATCATCAACGGAGCCTAGCACTGAACATTTAATGGAAGTGGTTCGTTATTTGAAAAAGGAGAAACAAATTGCGTTATCACAACATGAAACATCATTGGCCGAATGTAATCGTTTCAAAATGAAGAATGAAATTTTGGAAAGGAAAATTGGTGAAGTAGAAATGGAATTACGAACAGAACGAGAGAGAGCAAATGTAATTAAGTTCAACTAAAGCAACTAATTTACTTGACTTGTTAGTAAATAAATTTTTTACAGCTCATTGCTGCATCAGAAATTCAACATCAAGAGCTTTTAAAGAAAGTTGAAATGCTGAATCTCCTTTCTGAGAGTAATCGTGTTCTGAGAGACGAAAAAGATGCAGCGCTGCAGAAAAACACCTCGTTAGAGGCTAGGGTGGTTCAGTTGGAAACTCAGCTAGCTCCCTTACAAAAGAACTTGCAAGATTCTGTGTCACAGATGGATGTGGTCAATGCTGAATGCGTTGCTTTGCGACAAGAAATTAAGAAATGGCAAGCCAGGGTATCGCAACTTCTTGAACAATCTCGTAAACATGACCCAGAGGACATAAAGAAATTACAGTAATTAATTTAAATCAAATAATATATTCAATTTTACTAAATTATCACCTTAAATGTTTCAGGGAGGAAAATAGCAGTATGAAATCTCAACTTGGTTCACTGAATGAAGAAAAAATGCGTATCAAAGCTGAACTTTCTAAACAGTCAGCCACAATTTCCGAGTTGCAGAAAGAATTATCCAATCTTCAAGGCAGTAGTGAGAAAGATAAACAGAGTGTTAGTCGTTTGGAACAAGAGCTTTCAACATCCAAATTAGAGTCTGCTGAACATCAAAGGACTACAATACAAGTGAAAAAGATAGCCCGGAAATACAAGACGGAGTACACTGATTTGAAAACTCAATATGACAATATGGCTACTAAGCTAAATACGTCTGGGGAAGCGTCAGCTGCCCAGTCAGCCAAAGAGCAACAACTCCGTCAGGAAATGCAACTAGAATATGAAAATAAAGCTAAAGAAGCCAATGAAAAAGCTGCTAAAGCAACTGAGGAAGCAGAAAAATTAAAGGAAGAAATGGCAAAATTATTGAAAAATGAGGAAAATAGCAAAGCTCAAGAGGAGAGGTTAAGGAGATTAGTTCTTCAAGTGAAAAAACGAATTGGCATGGTCACAAGTAAGTGCTTTAGAAAGTTAATATTCTTCTACTGTTAATAATAAATTTTCTAGCGGAACGAGATAATTTAGTTAAAGAAAAAACTGATCAAGTCAGAGAAGTAGAGGAATTAAACAACAAGATAATGACTTTAGAACAAAGTTCAGGTACAATACTTTACAAAATAAATATAAAATGGCAGAAGTAATAGGTAAAGTTTAATTTTTAGAAGAGGAATCTCTCAGATCTAGCTCCTTTAAATCTCAATATGAAGCCAAAATTTTGAAAATGGAGAAAGAAATGAAAGCACTGAAGGAAAACAAGGAACGACTGGAAAAACAAGTTGAAGAACTATCCAGGGTATGTAAGTTTAAATTAATTTAAAGTAATTAATTGCAATTTGAATTTTACTTTTTAGCAAAAGCAATCCGCAAGACCATCAACTTCTGCGGGTTTAGTTGAAAGAGCAAGTTCAACAATATCCGAAACCCCCTTAATTCGTCCGTTAACCCCTCCCATGGTATCTTCTGGTGGGCCAGGAAGCTTACGCCACCCATCCCATTCGCACCAAACTGCTTCTTCTGCAAGATCTACTCCCACTGCAAGTATTAGACCTATGGCAATTGGTACAAGTACATCTTCTGCAACAGTGGTGGCATCTCATGCCTCCTCTTCAAGAACTGCCACTGTTACACCTACCACGGCCACTACTATAACTACTTCAGAAGCCGACAATCTGCCAGTCACTACAGCTCATGTTCTCCCATCTGTTCCTCAAGCCACTGTGCAGCCTACCCCGGCAGTTGTTGCTAATATTACTGCTGTTTCCATTGCACCATCTACTTCATCTGCCAATGATCAACTATCTGGAGAAGTTGCTTCTTCAGTTTCAGAAAGCTCAGAACTGGTTTTTGTTTCAGCCATTGGAGCTGTTCCTGCATCCCGTTTCAGACAATCCGAATTACCAGGTAATCCTAATTTGAGTTATACTTCAGCTTCAGAAACTTTAAAAGTGTTATTTATATTTATATTAGGCTCTCAAGAGGATTCCAGGGCTGGTCAATCTGAAGCAGATGACAGCTGTTCTTCCAGTGTGGTTTCAGTTTCAGTTGTCTCAACTTCGCCCCAAACTCAAGTGGTCACACCAACTGTTAAACGGCCAAGAGAGGAAGTAGAGCCACAGAGCTCTGTGATAACGCGAGACACAGACAGCCCTGATACAACAGGTTCATCAGCACCTCAAGTGAAACGAATTCGAATAGTTGGAGATACGCAAGTCACAGTTGAAAGAGCTAGTGTTGTTACATCTGGGACTAGCTTGTCCATCCCAGTGGAACCAGTGGTAGTGAATCCCCCTAGCTCCCACCAGCTAGAGTCAACTTCAAGTGGAATTACCAGGGACGATCATCCTTCCACGACACAGCCCTCTAAACCCCAAGACGAAGTGATGCCTGAAAGGCCTGGTGTCATTGTGACCCCAGAGCCTCAAACTACGCCAATTACCTCTGAAAGTGGTAATAGCCATAACCCTCAATCAACTCCAGAACCAGAAACCTCAGCAAAAGAAGAACCATCTAGAACTCAACCAGTGTCACCTGAGAACTTGTACTCCAGCTCTCAGCAATCTGCAGATGGTATTTTTGTGAATACTACCCTTACAAATCTGTCATTTCTGCTAATGACGCTTAATTGTTTTCTTAGCTGATGCTGGTGAATCCAAACTTAACAAAAGCTCTATTGAATTTGATGAAGCCGATGAATCTAAAAAGGTGAAATGGGTTTTTATAAAAATAGTTCATATGGGAGAATGATTATAATACTTAAATGGTTGTATCTTAGAGTTTCACTGAACAAGAATTTGATGATGAGGAAGATGTGGAAGCAGATGACGAAGTAATGGATGAAGGAGAAAGTTACGAGGGTGAAGAGCAAATGCCAGACGCTGTAAGTATTATTTGATCGTTATACAACAATTGGTAAATAATTGTAATTGAAATTTAGCAAGATGATGATGACGATGGTATGGGCGATTTTACTTATGATAATGATGAAGAAATTGCAGAGCATAATTCAGACGAAGTTGAAATTGCCATTGAAGACGATAGTCAAATGGATGCTCAAGATATTTTGGGTGGATCATCTCCGTTACATCATCCCACTCCTTCCAATGATAATGTGCCAACATCTACTAGTAATCAGCATGATTTGCAATCTGCTATGGTTACAGGCAATACCAGCAGTAGTGGTAGTTCCACAATAATGACAACTAGTATCGGAAATTCCTCTTTAACAACACCTGAAAGTCAAGATGTATTGGTTCCTGGAACACCCCAGACCCACCACAGACCAGCTATTCTTCCTCGTGTGCCTCCTCGTACTGAACGTATTCCTTCTGTTGGTCATCAACATTTGACCCCTTTTTCAATTCCGGTAAGAAAATTACTGATGTTTTTGACAATTATCCAATCTTTTCCAATTCTTTGCAATATCAATTCCATGTTTTCAGGGACAAAGTGGAACCTTTGAAGATGGAGATGACAGTATTGTTCCTAGTACACCAACTCTCTTTGTTCAAGGAAGGGGTGATGGCTTTTCGGAAGCTGTTAGGTTGGTTTTTAAACTAATTAATCGTACTTTATGCCCTTTATTTAAATTATTGAAACTATAAATTCTCAAAGTTCTCCTCAAGTTCCTCATGGAAGGTTTGTGTTTACCAATACAAATGATCCTGGAAACCAACCTGGCTTGTGTCAACTGGTAACCCAAGGGGCTCTAGGCGTTGATGACACTAGAATGGATTTATCTCAGTTTGATGAAGGAAGCGGGAGAAGCGTACCTACAACACCTTTGCAAGTTTCACCTCCAGGTAAGAACACTAAGCCTAATATTTGGTATAATGACCAGTTTGTGAGGTTTTAATACTTTACAGCTGATACCCCAGATGTTCCTGATTCTCTTTCAACATTACAATCGAGTTTGAAAAGTCAAGTGACTACTACGGGATTAACTGATCCTCAAGTTTCCTCCACACACAACATTCCAACTATTATGGTTACACCTAATGAGGAAATATCACTCACCTGTGTGCTTGATGCATCAAGTGAAGGGTAAGTGTCAAACTAACTTTTTCATTATTTATTTCATTATATAGTAATGATACTTTGATTAGGAGTAGTAGGGAAGCTGTGACGATTGATGAAGCTAATGTTACGATTGAAGAACCAAAAGAAGAGGAAGCATTAACGATTGGCGCAAGTTCTGAATCTGGAACTACCATATCTGAGCTAGGCCCAACTGATGAAGGTGTAGGTTTAGACAAAGAATCTACAACAAGCACTTCCACCATTGTTGAACCCGAAGAAGGAAGTGGAGAAATAGGAACTAATAAAGGTCTGTTGTTGGGTTTAGTATTTTAGTGTCATATCTCTAATCTATTAATTTATGGTTTAGGTCAATCTCAGCGTAAACCTATTACATGGGACGGTACGAAAGGATCAACAGCAGCTAGTAACACAGCTCCTGTTTCGACTATGGTACCATCTTCCAGTGGACCAAGCCCAGCTCTTTTACCTTTCCCTCATCCACCTCCAAGAGCGTCCAGACCAATGGAAAATGTCCAACGCGGACGCCGTCTAAGGATCAGAGGAGCAGGCACCACCTATAGCCCAAGAGGTAGTGGTCAACATGGTAATTGGCCTAATTATTGGAGAGGTCGTGGACGTGGTCCTATGTAGTCAAGTTTTAGAAATACTGCTATGTTTGTTAATAATTTTGCTTCTTTTTTTTAAATTTTAGTTTTAAATAAACCTCGTATTAAAAGATCAACCAATGACTGAACGATTTATTCGAATACAAATGAATGTACATCATAGAAGAACATTCATACTTTTAAATTAATGGTGTGAAATAAAGCATTTGTTGTTTTTGCATGCAGGATTGTGGGCTTAATTCCTATTTTGAGTTTTGCTTGGCCTTAAGAAGTTTGATGTTCTAAGCTTTTGCTTTCACTAATTTTCAAATTATTGTAAAATTCTTCCAGTAAGTTAGGTTCAACTTCCTGTTCTTGGTGTGGCTCTTGCTGAATAGGATAGCCTAAACTTTTATAATTGAAAGAAGGCATGCTGGCATTTTTGTGGGTGTGGGTGCTTTCACTTTCCATTTTTATTGTACTTTCTTTCAGTTCTAATTCTTGGTTGATAGTTTGTAGTTGTTCATGCAGGAAAAACAAATTTTTTCTGTAAAGAACAATTGCTTATTATTTGTGCTAAATAAGTGTCATACACTCATACTAGTCGAAAATTAGGGTGGGGTTCATTTCCCTAACTTTTCATATCTCCAGCCGTTCATTTCACCAACTAAGCATGGGCTAAAATAAGGATTTTTTAGAACTTTACAAAAAAAAATGGCGAGCGAGCCGCTATGTATTAACATAAGTTAATGATTAATCATTAACTTATGGTATTAACTAAACCCCCAAAACATAATTTCAATGAGCTATAAAAGCAGTAGGAACCTAGGAATTATTTTATTTTTTAACATCTTGTTAAATAATAACAATAGCAACAATAATTGCGATAAATTCACGATAAATAGCACTGCCTAAATCCGTTTTAGAACTGCCCACTATTTAAGGCCCTGACACTAATGGCGTTTTCCATTGGAGTCCTCTGAGTGCTCCTGGAGCGCTCCTAAATATAAAACGTGTTCCATTGGGACAAAAAGGGCAACTCCAAAAAGGAGGCACGTCTTCCATTGGCACTGTTGCTCCCTCGTGGATTGATCCGAGCTGCCCCAACTCGAGGGACGGGGCAACCAAAAAAGAGCAATTTTTAAGCAAAGTGACTCCGAGAAAAATTCGTATTCCATTGGGAGGGCTGGAAGTCTAGTCCTCCGAGCACCTAGCGGAGTTCTCCGTGGTAAAGCGATGACGTAGAAGGCAAATCCGGATCACGCTCGGAGCAGTCCGAATGGAAAACGCCATTATAGTGTTTTCCATTTGACTGCTCTGATCAAAGATAATTTAAACGCGTACCCTAGATTCGAATACTGAGAGCTTTCCCATTGACGGTTTTGTAACGAAGCGTTAACCGTTTTCCGGCACGTTACCTCAGAAAAATCGGATGCGGTAAGGCGCAAACCATGGAGCGAATTGTTTCTGAGTTCCAGCGGGAAGTGGGTAAACGCTATCGGCAACGCGCGAGAGAGTGATTTCGAATCTAGGGTACGAGTTTAAATTATCTTTGCTCTGATCAACAGTTAGGGCAGTTTCCCGTAGAAATTGGCAAATTCTTCCAGATTTTCAGTCTGATAACTAATCGCGGATTCTTAAATTCATTTTCCGAGTTAGTGTCCATTTTCTTTCCGCCGCGCGGCTTTTTAGTAGCAAAGGCCGCCCGCCAACAAATTTGAAAAAACGCGTTACGTCCATAAAAATAGAAATGAGACTAAAAACACTGCGATATCCGGTAAATCTCAAGGAAAACGAGCAAGCTAGAAGCAGGGACTCCCTGCAAGAAGGCTGGAGTGCGCCATCTATTATAAAAATTTGGAACTTTAATTTTTTTAAAATAGATGTCGTGCTCCCACAAAGATTACTGGCGATTCCACTCTCATGGCAGCCTTCTAACTCTTACATCTCACCACAATATAATCGTGCTTCTAGTCTCATTTCTATTTCTACGGTTACGTCTTACATTCGACCTAGTTTTAGCCCACAGACATGGATCCACAAACATTCCTGGTTAAACTAACATCATGGAAAATATCTTTACTCAATTTGCCCCACACCAAATGCCTCGGAGGAGCGAATAATTTTAGTATCATGTCTTACTTGGACTCTTGAAGTTGCTCTTCGAGTTCCATTTGCGTTTTTTCTGTAGTTTCAACTTCCGATAACAACACATTATGAGGTAGATCGTCCACTATTTCATTTTTGTGTGCCCATTTTCGTCTTTCTAATCTAGTCTGCGCCAGTTTCATGGGTTGTCTCATTTCGTTCAAACATTCGTTTGTTTCCATTATTTCGCGATGAAGCCTCGGTATTTCCGTCTCGAGCTATAAGACGGTGAATTGACCCTTGTTCCTCTCCATTTAAAATTTCCCTCTATAAAATTCTCACCTTCTGCTTTTGATTGGTCAACAAGTCCCGTTGGTTTTCGATTTCCTGAAGGCGTTTTCGTTTCAAAGCTTGTGTCCTTCGACGTTCCTGATCAAGCTCCAGTTCAAATTGGCGTATCAAGGTGTAAGCTGAGCTTACGGTCTCCCTGCATTTATCCAATAAGACGTTTAACTCTAGCAGTTTTTCGCTCAACTGCTCAACCCAATGACGTTCGCTCATAATCCTAGAAGGCAAGTGAAAATTGCGTAAAACAATGCCTCGTTACACACGAACCAGGGCTTACAGCTTATGACTTTCAAACGCAAACGGTTTTAGTGAAATTTCTGGAGACTGATGATTTAACTTCTCTGAACTGTCGTCCCTATGGAATGACAGAAACTTACTATTTTCCTCTCGTCTAATTACCTGCAGCAATTCGTTTAGTTGAAAGCGAAGTGTCCAAAGTTCTTGACTCTTTTGAAGAAGTTTATCTTTGCTCTTTTCCAAAAAATCTTGTTCCTGTTTATGTTACGATTAGGTTTCGGTTAGAAGTCAATTATACGTCCTTTTACCCTTTCCAACTGGACATGAACATCGTCGCGGACCAAGTCGATGTCTCGTCGGTGATCTCGGATATCCAAACAACATCGCACGGCCGCTAAATAAGGGTTTTTGTCCTGAAGAGATTGTTCTGTAGCTGCTTTAGCCCTGATTAATTCTTGCAACTGCTTTTCCGCGTTTTCATGAGCATTTTCGACACGTTTCCACCAATAACCGATATCTGTTTTACGATCATTTAATGCGTTATTCGATTCCTGGAATACTAGGGCAATTAGTTTTAACTTGGACGATGCAAATATTGGAAGAAAGCACAATGCTAAAGGGAGTATATTGTCTTTTGAAAAGGGTAGTAATTTAATTTCAACTTCCCATTTCACACTTAGCCAAATCTGTACTTCTTTCTTTCGACGAATCATCTTCCACTACGCCCGTGTGATGGACACCGGTGGAAAAATTAGAGGCACTTACGCAATTATCATACTAAAAAAAACAACCAACAGCGCTCATAACGGGGAAAACATGATTGTCGATGAAGCGCCATCAAACCTCCTACTTTATACTCCCTTTACTAATGCTAACTTGAAATGAACACCGCGCTTGTGGGTCAATTTGAATGTAAAATTAAGTTTATAAAATATAATTTACCCTAAGGTGCAACTCGGTAGTTCTTAAAGCTTTACTTCTTAATTCTAGACTTCTGTGTCGGCACGCGCTTGATTCTCTGTGGATAACTGTAGTGTTCTGTAAAAGTTCGTTATTGTTTTGATACCATTCGTCTTTACTGCGGTAATCAACTGGTTTATACGAAAAAGGTGGGGGTAGAGGCATTTTTGGTAAAAACAAAAACTGACTGTATGATGATAGTTTTCTCAGAGTGGTTTCCCTAATGAGTTCGTGGTCTCTATGGAAACGCTCAAACAGAAACTCAGTTACTAGGGTAAAAGGGCAATCCATCGAAAATATAGAATAGGAGTAGCAACTCTGCCGATTTATCGTCGTGGGGTACTTTAGGTCAAGTAACTTCCGGTAATATTATGACTTAAGCCTCGTTTACTGAAGTATGTTAACCTGAAGTACCCAACGTAAACCCCTAGCTTTAGAACCTCGAGATACATTTAAAAGCCTTGTTATACAGTTGCTATTTCTCTTCAATATTTTCTATGGGCAAACTCTCGAACAGAAACTCAGCTAGGGTAAAAGTAAAATCTTTGTGAGTGATATGTTAATTCCGCGAATAACGTTAAACCGAGGGGCTAGCCTGGGCGAAATAAAGCCCGCAACGGGTGGGCAGTTCGTTTTCACTAGTGGCTGAATTTCCGCCCTCGGAGTCCGGTTTATTTAAACCTCGTTCCATCTCTAAACGGTGGAAACTAAGGCAAACTATATCGCATCAAGATTACATATGGTTTTAGTGAACGTTTGATTTAAACAATTTTTTTTTTAATTTTGGTTCATTTGTACGAAATGATAAATAATAATAAAACAGGGTGCCTAATCGAATTTACTTTTATGTCCGGGGCTTTTCGTAGTAAAACGTCATCGATACGTCACCCGTGACGCAGAAGCAACTTCAAAACAAGAAGATCAATGTTACTTTATAAAAAGGCCTATTGTACCTAGTGAAATAGTACGAACTGAAATGGTACTACGTAAAAATACGACCAAAAAACTTAACCTTTTAAAAGTTAGTAGTGTTTTGCATTTCAATTTTATCTCTTTCGTCACCACCCCTACTTTACCGAAAACGTATTAAAATATAGGAATATAAAGTCACTGGAAAATCGAAATTTGAAAAAATGCATTTCTTTGGAAATAATCATTTCTGCCAAAAAGTTTTACCATTAAAATAATCCACATCTTGCCCTCTATCAAAAAAAAAAAAATTAAAACAAATTGGGGTGCGGAAGCTATTTTTAACTTTGGAGTTTGGCCCTATAATATTCTTACAAATTAAAGGAATTATTAAAATGTCGTAAAATTGGGACACGTACTTTGGCGACTGGAGGTGGTTATCAATGGGCGCGAATAACATAAGCAATTTAGGCGGATGAATACTAAACTCATAAGTGATATCTTATATACTTCTGGTGTAATAAATGTTCATATTGCATTACTGCTAATGTTATTCACTTGAAACTTGTACCTTTACAGTTTCGACTGCTTTTACAAAAATCTTTCTGGAAAAAAAAGTGCCGGGAAAATACTATATGAATAACATAAGTAACATATTTACATAAGTATGACACTTAATGCTAATTTTCTTACCGAACTGTTTTCAACACTGACACATTCGCCCACCTCCGACTTGGGACTTACAAACTAGAGGACTTTGTGTTGAATTAGACTGTGATTGAGTAGTAACTGTGAAAATCAGTATAATGGTACACAAAGTGGTTTTTCGTTTATTTATCCTTTCGTTCATATAAAGTGGTTTTTTGTTTATTTATACTTTCGTTCATATAAAGTGGTTTTTCGTTTATTTATCCTTTCGTTCATATGTACAAGTGTGGTATAATTCTAATCAATTAGATTTTAATTAAGTTTTAATCAGTATAATCATAAGTCTATAATATTGTTCCATAAGTTTGTCACTTTGGGGAATATTTCACTGAGAGTTAGTAACGGAGTGACGTCATCACCAGAAGAAAATCTCGTCTCCGTTTTGAGTTCGCTCGCCCCCGCATCACACGAAGCCTTTGACAGCGCCTCGCTAGGGGAGAAGTGGAACTAAAAACGGGAACCTGGTACAAGTACCGTGTGTCGGAAAATGTGTAGTTTGAGATCGGGAACGTTGACCGCGTAAAAACGTTAACGATACGCGATGCCATTTCGGTACCACGACCGGAACATCGCTGATGCAAACTACCGCCATCACTGACGAGTCTTCCGATCTTTGTTAACGGAGCTCCACGACCGCAAGCCATCCCCTTGGACAATGTCGTAAAACCATTTTTATATTTTTTACTTTAAATTGCTTATTTATTTCCACGGTTGCTGATGCGTGTATTGGTCGCTATTGACCCTCCTAACTTGAGTTACCCATGGCAAATAACCCCCAGGGGTTATTTACAGGGGTTCGAAATAAAAAAAAATTCGTACGACCCAAAAGACACATTTATTTTAGTTTTAACACATGTTTATTCGTATTTAGTTGATATAATTTGGAGCGGTATTCAAAAATTTTAAATATATGGTTCATAGATTTTACTAGAAATGTCTTAAATTTTATTAATATCGCGAGTCGAAATACGTCGATTTTTGTAATGTTCAAGGGGCTCCAAAGTTCGGTGGCAAAAAAAAAAGAAAATTGAGCATGCTTTTCATCCCCCCAACCCCTCACTCGGCCTTGGCAGAGGTGGGCAGAGCATGGGCCAATGAAATCTTTTATTGGCCCATGGGCAGAGTCAACCGTAAATTTCGCACTTTACTGACTTTACACACATTTTGCCACCGAACTTTGGAGCCCCTTTAACTTGTTACCCTAAATTTAAAAAAACCCGATGGGTCTGTTTTTTTTTTCGGGCTTATTTAGTTATTTTTCTTTAACAACATTTATTTCGCTCACCCCGATAGTGAAAGTGACGCGACTAGTGTAGTGAAGATGGACTTCAACCTAACGCCTAACCACTTATAATTATTTGGAGTTAACTTTATATTTATTTCGATAAAAGTTCACTCATGATACTTATTTGCCACGCACGGACTCATATGGTGTCGCGTGTTCAGTCAATAGGTTGACTGAACCCTTGTGTTTGGTTTCCTATCTCTCGGCATTTTTGTAACCTATTTAACTGACAAGGGGGAAGTTTGTAGTAATCTCAGAAAACATGGTTGTGATTTTGAACTAGTTGCAGAAAAACTAAAACAGATAAAAATAAACGGTTTTCACTATTTTGTAGAAGAATAAGTAAGGTATTTAATGGGTTATTTTCATGTTTCAAATTTTTAAATTAAATTTAATACAATTCGTTAAACTTTTGATTCTTTTTGTCGCAATATCTTTAATACTACTGCTCCGATTACTATCGCTGAAACTTCAATAAGTGGCCAAATATATGGAGTATTATGTTACTTGAAATTGTCCAAAGGAAAAGATTAGACGGGCTTTAGTTTTGCATGGCAACCAAAAATGTTATTGATAACTTAAAACCTACTTTTCCCTATGGCAATTAACATTGAGAAATCGCAGACTTTAATGGTCCCACCAAGAATGTATTTATTTATATCTAGGGAGAATGTCTATGTCGAGACGGTTTTTAGCCTTTCTCTCAATCCACCCGTTGGTCCCCCCAGTACGCTCCTCCGCTTAAAATAAAATGAATATATATATATATATATATATATATATATATATATTAATATAAATAAATACATTCTTGGTCCCACCTTTGAAAATTTTTTAAATATTTAAAAAAAAAATTATATTAAAAAAATTGTACACTGGGTAATTTCAGGTTAATTTGGGTAAATGCGTGTACATTTGGGGGAAATAAGCAAATTGGGTAAATACAAGTAAATTTAGCCACTTTACTTGAGTTTACCCAAAATTTATCCAATTTAATGGCATTTACCAATTTTACTTCCATAACCAAAATTTAGTCAACTTTACTTGCATTTACCTAATTTACACATTTTACTAATATTTTCCGAAATGCACATGCGATTTATTCATGTTAATTTCCATAGCGTTAAGAAGATTTTAAGTAATCAAAAACATTTTTGGTTGCCATGGGCGGCAAAACTAAAGCACCAAAATTAAATAAATCGGTGAAAATCACCTCGGGTCGTCTCCTTGTAAGTATGAGCTTATAAAAATGTTTTGCCCCCGCTATCGTAAAAACATTGGCACGCCACTGGTGGCGACTTTTTCACCATTTTGTTTTTTGACCGCCCATAAAGACCATTTTATTTAATTTTTAATTCGTTTTTGACTCGAAGATCTATTTGGTCCGAGTTTCGCGTCTTCATTTGATTCCCGAAGCCATTTTGGTACGATATCGAGTAACTCGTAATTTCTTTAAATTATTTTATGGTGATTTATCATTCTTTGCATTGCCGTCCATAGCTGTTTCTTATTAACTTATTCTCATAAGATATATATTATATTCTGGTGTTACATAGTATATGTCGATGGTCAAACTTTAAAAATTCTTTAGAAATCAACTGATTAATATTTTAAAAGCAATTTTCGCTATAAAATTCAGTTTTTACATACAATCCTAAGGATTTGTGTGTATTAGTCTCACGTACAGTGTAGCCGATGCCGATGCCGCCGTGTCGCGCATATCTCTTCAACGGTTATAGCTAGAAGAGTCAATGATATCTCGTTCGAATGTACATACATCGCCATTGATAGCCTTTCATAAAGTTTTCAAATCGGAGCCCTAGAAGTTGGGCCCCAATTTACTATTTTCGGTGGTTTTGCTTTATGTGGTAGATATTTTATTTAAAATTAAGTCCGATTATTGGATAGGTTAGGATTCAGCGGACCAACAACTTCGGTTATATCAGTAAATATTAAATTTAAGTATAGTTTTCAGGGTAATTTACGGGACCCCAATTTTCGTGGTTTTATATTTTCGCCTAAAAATCTACATACATTCCTTAATTTAAGTCCGATTTCCATGAAAGTTATATTTTTGAATAGCTGTGGTTTACATATAACCTAGAGTTGAAAATACGTTCCTTAATATTAATTCTAAGTAAGGTTTTTTGGACAGCGTATACGGACCCCTGCAATTTCCAACATTGTAAATCAGCTTTCAAAGTATGACTAGACGTAACAAATAAGTGTAAATACAATTATGTGTGACCGTAGATATATATTGGTTGTGATACCGGCGTTGCAGGTAGCTGTGAATAGCTCAAACAAACTTAACACATTAGAAGGATTGTGTGTATTCTGACCGTCGTTCTTTATCTATATGGCCATTGAAAATTAGGATTTATAAAGAAATGATTTTCTGAAAGCCGGGAAAAAAGTTTTATTTTGGAAGAGTGAGAGTTGGCAATCGATATCTTTCTCCCCACTGATTAAAGGCGTTTTCCCCCAAACTCTTCGGTCTCCCCTTTCCATAAAAACTTGTCGAGGTTAACGTTAATTCTAACAATGTAAGTGTAGGGAGCTGTTGGCTCGCGTGGGATGAAGGGCTTGCCACCTCCCTCCTACGCATTGTAATCCTGCCACCTGAATTAATGGCTTTAAAAGTCGCTCGATGCCTTAGGCCTAAGGTGGTGCCTTGGGTATTAGCCTAGCTGATTATTATTATTTAAAATCTGTCTCTAATGGTGTAACTTCGAAAATTGAACCCCAAATCAGAAAATATTTACGTCACTGACCGTTTACTGGCTGAGCTTGTGGGTCCTATAAAAAACGAGGCTCCAATATCATATTTTATTAAAACAAAATTTATAAAAAATAATTAACATATTACTTTAACAGAATTAAGTCTATAACAACCCACTTCTGGGTAGAAGTCATATCTAGTAACAACAGAGTTCCACCGTGGAACTATATAACGGTGGCGGACGAGTACTGATTTTTCTTAAGAATTGTAATCCTGCGCGATGGTCTATTTGTAGCGTACGCTTTTAACAATTAGCCGTTTCAAAATGTTTTATAAAATTTGATATTATAAAACACAAAGTAGACGAAAATCCAGCAGTTTTTGAGGTTCTCGCGTTGGCCGCTACGTGGCTCTATGTACACTGGAAAGGCTAATTGGAAGGTAGCTATAGTTCAAATCCCGGCTGTGACAGAACGTTAATTTATCAAGTGCTTCAAAACTTCCCTAATATTATAAACACATTATTTTCTTTATGATTCTGTATATTATAACGTGTTTTAAAATTTAAATTTTTAATATTACAAGTTAAAATGTTTCTTGTATAAAAATTATTTTCAGTTTGGTGACGGAATTCGAACACACAGCATTCCGTTAGAAAAAATCTTATGCCAAGATTACAATGTCACCACTGCGCCGAAAGAGATGCACTGCTTTTACCAAGGAGGATGGGAAGGAAGGGAGGCGAAGTACGAGGGATGAACGCGCCAGCATCCTTGTAGTTTAGCGCGAACTCGCCGGGAAAATTTCGGAAAAATGGCGGCAACACGTAGCGTAGCGGCCGCAATCTTGCCGCCATTTTTCCGAAATTTTCCCGCCGAGCGCGCGCTAAGCTTCTTACAAGGATGCTGGCGCGTTCATCCCTCCTATTTCGCCTCCCTTCCTATCCTCCTTGCTTTCACAACGGCTTTTCCATCGTCAGAAGTTTATAAAATAAAAAGTGCTCTTGCCCAACTTGTTAAATTGTTGCTCTTACGTCACAATACCCAGCTTTATTAGTGTATTCTTCGCACGAGCGATTTGCACGCGCGCTAGAAAAATCTATATTCCTCTGGCGACTGTAGCGCGCGCTCGTTGACTTGTAAAAGTAAGAGACTGTGACGTAAGAGCAACATTTAAACAAGAACGCCACGTTACACTATAAAAATATCTATAATTTTACAGTTTATGACGAAACTTTGTTTTTCGTGATTTTTAACATGGCGGCTATTGGAGTTTTCATATTCCCACAGTAAAGATTACCAGTAAATATTTCGTGAAAATTTAAAATCGTATAAAAATTTACAAAAATATATGCCTAAAAATACGTTCATTTAGTTTTCAGTTAGCATTAATTCAGAAACGCTCTGAAAGTATCCTTTTTCATCTCTATCCTTACTCATGGACAAAAGCTGAATACTCTTAATACTATCCGATCCAAACTGAGTATCGTAGTATTCTTCGTATAAGCGAGGCTCTATAGTTCTGATCCCCTAAAAATGAAAAAATCGATAATAATTATTTAATTACAATATAATTCAAAATAACTTACAATTTTATATAGTTGGGGAGCTTTTGACAGTTTAAAAAGGGTCAAATGGGGGTTAAATGGGCGTCCTTCTCGCACCTTAAACCCGCTACTTTCAAAACTGGCCATCAGTAGCTCGGTCATATCGAGCAATTTCTTCTTGGCTTCATCTTCCCTGATTTCGGCCACGACAATCTTTACAAAATAATTTACTAATAAATAATAATAATATTTACCAATAAATAATAATAATATTTACCAATAAATAATAATAATATTTACCAATAAATAATAAAAATATTTACCAATAAATAATAATAATATTTACCAATAAATAATAATAATATTTACCAATAAATAATAATAATACAAAGTATTAGCCTAAATAATATAATTAACCATAAGTATGTTAGTAGGGTTTACTGTTTCATAAATTAGATTTGGACAGAGACGATAAATATTAGGGAAAAAGCGTTACACTTTGACGATCTCTCGCCTATGTGAACACGTAGCTACGCGGACTACATATTTCTGTCAAGATGGTGGTTCGACAGGCATGTAGTCATAAGTCCATAATAGTAGCCAAAAGTATGATATTTCTAGTTCTTTATATGTAAAATTAGTACTGACGCCGACAAAAATGCTATCGTGACCAAAACGAGTCTAGGTGGCGCTGCGGAATTTCCGATGTAGCGCCTAGCTGCGTTCTCTTCGTGTTTGTTGCCAGAACCGTCCCTTGGGTAGGGCGAGAGGGGCAGGGGCCCAGGGCGCCAAAATGCTAGGGGCACAAAATCGATGATTTTCATTTAAATTATAGATATTGAAAATTTAAAAATTTCTACTTAAGGTTCTAGGGGCGCCATTTTGGTTTTTGGCCCAGGGCGCCATTTGGACTAGGTACGGCTCTGTTTGTTGCTCCTAGGTGTTACCATGAAGGAAACAAAAAATGGTAGGACTGTGCGAGTATTCGAACATCATCGAGCACTTGACCTTTTTGAGGTCGAGTACTCGAACTCGACCTCGAATAAGTAACTGGTGAATACTCGTCGATTACCGAGTACCAAAAAATTGCATATTCGGGTACCCGATTACTCGAATAAGCTGCTCTCTAAACTCGTCGAGTATTTGTTTTTTCTATCCTCGTTGCTTCAAAGTTCAAAGAGGGGTTTTTACAACATTTTGCGGGGCAATAAACGGTACCTACAAAGTTGTGGAAACTGTGGTTCATTTAAATTAAAGGAATATTTTAATTTAATTTCATAATTTTTTTAATAAAACCATCTCCTAAACAAGTACTCGTTAAAAATATTACTTGAGGTTTTTTTTTAGTTACTCGACTCGAATTAAAAGAATATTTTTCATCATTGAAAGTTACTTTATACTCCTTTTAAATTTAACCGGCTCCTAATAAAGAATTCGATAACCCGACTAGTTAAAAATATTACTCAAAGTTTTTTTTTAGATAAAGTTTCCCCTTAATTAAGTACTCGATTACTCGACTCGAATACTCGATAAAAAAAAATTGATACTCGATAACCGACTCGACTGCCTAAAACCAAAAGTAAATAGGGGGAGAAAGTCTATCACTGCCTTCCGATTTTACCTTCCACCCTGCTTGACACCCTTTTTGAAGAGCTAGTGATCAAGTGATATTTCTAACCAATAAGGATAGCACATTACGCGCGAAGTAGTGCATTGTGGTATTCCGGTCCGCGCTCAAGATGAAAATTTTGAATTTTATTCCCTGGCAACCATGTCACCGCCTCGCGATTTCAAATAGTCTCTCCAGTAGCGGCGCTAAGGTTTTTTCACAGGTGGGCTAATTATTTTGTGGCCCCTAAGAATTTTGTGGCCCTTAGCGGTAACCTTTGATTGACCATATTTCGCAAAAGTGGTGAAATCGAATAAACCCACAATTTTCCAGGAAGCGAGAATAGCATGGTCGTTTTATTGTTGCGGCTCTCGTCGCGTTTTCTGGACCCCCTACTGACCTTGTATCTGACCTGGAGGGGACACGTGCATGCCTGGGGTATTTCCCTAAATTCCCATAAGCCCCTTTCTTTTCAACTTTCTCTCTATTTCCGCTACCTTCCTCCCGAATCTATACGTTTATGGTCTACTACCTTTTTGAGTAAACAAATTGATTTTGAAAGATTTTTTCCAGAAAAACGTTTCTTCGCAATAAAACAAATTTCTAGATATAATGAAAATTCATAAATTAAAATATGTGGCCTCTTAATTATGAATATGTGGCCCTTTCAATATAAATATGTGGCTATGTGGCCCCTCTCAGAAATGCAGGGGGGCTAAAGCCCACTTCAGCCCACCCTTAGCGCCGCTACTGAGTCTCTCTTTCAAATGCTGACCATTATTTTCTTCGATAACGGTTGATTTTAATTAATAATTTTTTTTTAAAAATAGAGCTAATACCCAAGGCACCACCTTCGACCACGTAAGCAATGTTGCTTGTGCGTGATCAAGTAACAGGTGGCCGGGTTACAATGCGTAGGAGGGTGGTGGCAAGCCCTTCGTGCCACGCGAGCCAACAGCTCCCTACACTAACTATTACCGTTAACCTCAGCAAGTTTTTATGGGAAGGGGAAACCGAAGATCTCGGTGGAAAACCCCTTTAACCAGTGGGGAGAGAACTTACAAACTCTACGTAGAAGGAGTGGTTCCGGATTTTCACCCAGTGCCACTAGCTGGGATCGAACCCGGCTCCTCTTTCTGCGAGGCGAAAGTGCTAACCAATTGTAAAATAAACAAAAAAAGCTCGTAGCTATAGCTATTATTTCAGTTAAACTTGCAAATTGTTAGGCCTTAACATCGTAGATTTACCAATTAGTCCCGATCTCTGCTCTTAGATGGCGCCACGCTCTCCACGATTTAAATGAGCGTTATTCTAGTTACGGCTTATTACTTTTCAAAAGACTTTATTTAGGAACTAAATTAACCAAATTATCGAAAGCAAAAGTTTAATATTCACGTATTTTATAGAGAACTATTTTTCATCGTGGCGGAGTACAACCGATACCTTTGTGTCCCTGTAAAGAGGCGAGGGGGAAGTCATTTCCGAAGCCCAAAAATTTTACCCCTCAAATAAGACGTCGTGCGGTTGGACCCAAGTGCCAGACTTTCTCCCCCTATTTACTTTTGCTAAAACGACTAACACAGCCCTACAAAATGGTGTAAAAGTATAATAATATTATCCTTCCATTTAATCCTATCATAACAACATAATACGCGTAATTGTGTGCCATAGAAAGTTATTACGCTAGTGGCTGCCAAGCACCAATAGTGTCTGCTACCTTTCTAGTTTTCATCGGCCGCCAAAAGAGGGCGTAGCGATAGTGTCTTCGTAGCAGTTTTGCGTCCGCTCACTCTAGGGAATTTTTAAACAAAAAGAGTAATTTTCCGCCTACGCTGACGTCGTACCGTGAGCAGCTTTCAGTAAAAGATTTCATACTCATTGGCTAATATTATTGACTTATGATTCCAACATCAGCGTGTTCTGTAGACCAATGTTCAGATAATTTGATCACTTATTAGATAACAGTAGTCTAAGATTGTACTATAAAAGGAAACAACAATCTATAATATTTATGTCATAAGATTCTTAGAAATCTCGTAATTAAAAACTAGGCTTAGCTAGTGGTCTGGCATGTTACTTTGGGTAATTATTTAGGGTAACTTTCAATAACGCTTTTGGAAATAAAGCCTGGTTTTCACTTGGCGGAAAATCACCGACAGAAAGTTTGACGTCGGCGATATGGTTTTCGACGTTTCGCTCACTGTCGGCGTTTTAGCATTTTCACTTGGCGTTTTTTTTAGGGCGGAAATAAAGCGATTTCTTTCTGGCAGCGAGTTCGTCGGTTTTCGTCTGATAGTGGAGATTTAAGCCTAGGCCTAAAATGGATGATTTATCTGATCATAATAGTGAACTATTGATTAAAGCTCATGTAAGCATTTTAAATTTAATGTTATTTTACATGATCTATCGTGTTCAAAGAAATATGAGTTATGAAAGATCGGTTTGTGTGAAAGAAACATACTGGAAAAGAAGGCAACAAGGGTATCAAGAAAAACACGTTCCAAAATTCACAGAAAAGCACGTGGCCGAGTTCCGGATGCAAGAAGCGGGAAATTAACCATCCCCCTGACGTCACAGTCACCTTTCGAAAATGGTTTTTGATTGGTTGAAAAAGAGCGAAATCGCCCAACTGAGCGAAAAAAATAGAAATGAAAATCGCCACACAAAACCGAAAACCGACGGAATTTCCGCCCGGCGTCGACGGAAATTTTCGCCCATTTTCCGTCGACGCCGGGCTTTTTCGCCCAAAAACCGCCAAGTGAAAACCAGGCTTAAGGCTTAACTTTTGTCGCTGGCCGTCATACTTATGCTTCATTATGTTACTTATAGCAAAAGTGAAAATTTTGCATAAATAAAATTTACTTTATTATTAAACGAAGAAACCTTGCAAATGTCGAGATTAATCGAATTTTCGATTAATTTCTTGATATTAGGTACAGCTTCCTCCAATGTTTCTTTAGCCCTGAAATTTTAATAGATATTACCATAAGTGTATAATATTGTGACACTTCCTATTCTTCACATGCAAAAGTTTTACTGAGAGCTATTCACAAGACAGACTGCATCGCCGTTTTGCTAACGCGTCAAACGTAGCCTTTGACAGCGCCTCACTAGGGGGAGATTTTCTTCTTGCGATGACGTCACTCCGTTACTAGCTCTCAGTAAAATATTCCCCAAAGTGACAAACTTATAGAGTAATAGAAGTTCTTATGATATTACGAACTGAAAATTAAGAGGAAAATATTCTTAATGGGTAATTACTTTTGCAATTTCTCATCGTCTTCCGCGTGAAATACTAATAAAGTAATGTGCAGTTTCTTCAAAGAAACGAGAGCTGGCTCCAATTTGGGCTCAATCTTTAGAATATGATCCTGCACTTCCTTCAATCCTTCGATAATCTACAAAAATGATGTTTCAGATCTAGCATTTTTTGAAATGTGTTGCTCTGCCCTACGTTTCAGAAACGCATTATCTCCAAAAATGGCATTTCTAGATAAATCGATTATCGGGTATTCTTATGAAAAATAACAATAGTACAATACTACAGTATTTAGTTAACTGAAAACTAGTTGTTAGGGGTTTCTTTTAGTCCGCTTTCTAAATATGACAACGACTATCACCAAAATTAATTAAATCTCAGAATAATTTGACATAATGCGTTTTGTACTTTTATATTTGGCTAAAACTCTTGGCAGAAACGCATTATGTGGTATAATAATACTGAGGCCATTGTGACTGTGACCCTGGGAATGCAGCTGAAGAAATTAGAGCAGACGACATTATAAGAAATGAAGACTGTAATTGGTTAATAACGACATAGTGGGGTGGCGGAGTGGTTAGCACTTTCGCCTCGCAGCAAGAGGAGCCGGGTTCGAACCCAGCAGGGAGCACTAACCCAGCTTGTGGCACTGAGTGAAAACTCGGAACAACTCCTTCCGCGTTGAGTTTGCAAGTTATCTCCTTGCTGGTTTAAGGGGTTTTCCCCCGAGCTCTTCGGTTTCCCCTTCCATAAAAACTTGTCGAGGTTAACGGTAATAGTTAGTATAGGGAGCTGTTGGCTCGCGTGGCATGCAGGGCTTGCCACCACCCTCCTACGCATTATAACCCGGCCACCTTGGGTATTAGCATAGCTGATTATTATTATTAGTGCGTTTCTGCAAATTTCCGACGGTCTTCGATTTTAACGCGTTTTTGCATTTTCGCAGATAGAAATTTAGAATTAACGCCTTAAAATTAGTACGAGGAGCATTCAAACTCAAAAAGTCAAAAATGGTCGAGAATGCGTTTCTGAAACGTAGGGCAGTGCTGTTTACTTTTGGATTATTTATTTGAAGAGCCAGAAAATGCGTTGGACGCTTTCGTTTTCCCCTACTTTGATAGGTCTCTTGTCTCGGAATTTGTTCGGTTCGAATTCTCCAATTATGATCTGTTCGATCGTGCTTTTTGTAACGATCTCCAAATCGACTTCCCATAATGAACACCTCCGTTTAGTACCAATAATCTCTGAAAACTAGTCATTTACATAAATCTGCGCACTTAAGCTCCAATGTAAAGGCGTTTCATTTTTCCGGTTGTTATAGAGGCGTTTCAAGGTGAGAGATAAGCTATAATTGTTTCCCCCACTTTAAAAATTCACTGATAGCGCGCGACTATACCATTACAAATTTATTACTTCTACCATAAGTAACATAATAACCATAAGTATGACACTTCCTATTGTTCTAATGCTAATTTCCTGACCGAACCTTTTTTCCGTTTATTCCCATTCGACCGAAATCCCATTCGACCGAATCCCATTCGACCGAAAGAATTTTAAAATGTAGCCCAATTGGCGGGTTGATTTGGTATTTTATTTATAAGATATGTACTATCGAAGATCCATGTTTAGGTTAGGTTAGGTTCGGTTAGGTTAGGTTAGGTTAGGTTAGGTTAGGTTAGAGTTGGTTAAGTTTACTATTTCAGTTTTGGTTCAGTTACTTTTCTTGACTAGGTGAAGATAAAAATATAATTCATGCTCATTCCAAAAGCCAATTTATATAGCAGCGTTCGGTCGAATGGGACACATAAAAGCGTTCGGTCGAATGGGACACATAAAAACCGCACGTTTCGGCGGAATTCGGTCAAATGGGACACCTCAAAAACCGCCTTCGGTCGAATGGGATTTCGGTCGAATGGGACTAAAGCCCTTTTTTCGACACTGACATTTTCGACAAACTCCGACTTGGATTCGCACTCGAACTGACTAGCGTGTTATCGGTCTTTGGTACGCTTAGCCATATTTAAATACTAGGGGGCTCTGTGCTGAGAACTAAACCTCTTGGTTGTTCGAAATGCTTTTTTTCAAAATGAAAAATACTTCCTCCATAACTCAAAATGAAAAAAAAACAAAATGCATTTTGAAAATGGTTCTTCAAAATGCAAAATGTTTTTACAAATGCACAGCTAGTTTGTAAATATTAATAATTAATTAGTAATTAATTATAAATGATTAATTAATAATTCATTATAAATAATTCATTACTAATCAATTATGAATAATTAATTACATTTTGAAAAAGTAATTTGAATTTTTTTTTCCACATATCAAATCCACAAAATGCAAAATGTAAAATGCAAAATAGTTTCCTAGAAACTCAAAATGCAAAATGTAACATGCAAAATACTTTTTCTAACGCAAAATGCAAAATGGTATTTTTTAATTTGCATTTTCGAAATGCTTTTTGAACAACCCTGCTAAACCTAAATTGCGCCATAGCTCTGAAAATCAGATCGGTGGTAATTTTTCCTAATTGACATACTTATTGTTGTTATGTTACTTACGCTTCTACTAACATCGATTTTATCATAAGTAAAATAAAATCCTAAGTATGACACTCGTCGGGTCGTCGATACAGTTTTTCTTAATACCACCAGAAGTATATAATATATACCTAACGAGAGAAGTATTCAGTCGCTTGAAACATGTTCCTACGATGGCTCCCGTTGATTTAAAAAAAAAGTTTGGGAAGAAAAAATAGTGCGCGGAGCGAAGAACGTCATATATTAATTTTCTAACGTTTGGTAAATATCCCTACGCAGTGTAACTATTACATTTTATACCTTTAAGCCAATTAATAGACTCGGCAAATTTGGAGTCCTATTTGTCCGAGTAACTCGTTTCTAATTTTTTTAAATTCTTTTAGGGTTTAGCTTTTTCTTGTCCCTCTAAATTATCGACTTGACAATCTTTTTCCGTATTTCATCATTCATTACATTTCAGTCCAAATTTTGAGCCGTAGTGAGGTGTACACATCCGAGATTTGGCGGGAAATTCGCGACCAACGGAATTTGCCAAATTACAAATTTATTTTAATGGCCTAGATGGATATATTATAAACTTCTGGTAGTATCACTAGGGCGGTAAGAACAGCACCGGGTGTCACCCACAGATAGGTTAGTGTAGTTAGGTTTCTCCGTCGTTTCATTAATCTTCCAAAATACTTCGAACGTTTCCATAAACTGTCTTCCATCATTTGGAACCAGGAATGCATACAGCGAATTTGGAATGCTTCTCAAATTTCGCCCATCCCCGACTTTATCGTGTAGCAGATTCGGCTGAATTATGCGTAAAAAATTATATTAAGTCATTATTAAATTTAATTAATGCTAATTGTTGTGTAAAAAAGTAATTTTTTATAATATAGCTAGCGCATCTACGCCTGTTTGATGTTGAGTAGTTTCGTCCAACAGTTTTCTATACTGATTCTATCCTTCGCGAGATCTACTGTATTGGAAAATTTTCTCTGGTAAAATAAATTTCGGCGAAATGACGGCGATTAATAATCCTATCTGGATATATCAATTGAAAAAAAACCTGACCAACAAATGGCTTTTGCAACAGCAGCGCCGCTTCGGCGAAGTTAGCGGAGAATTTCCAAAACTCCCGTAACACGTAGCCTAGGTTCTACAAGGCAGAACCCATAACAAACACTTAACAAATGCACGCGGAATCATAGAGATAGAAAAGAAATAGAGGGAAGATTTCCACGTTAAGGCACCCCTGTTTTTGACCGAGAATATTCATCCCCCCCACGCATGTATGAAAGCGGAGATGGGCAGAATTTGCAACGCCATCTATCCTTCCTTTGTTTACATCAAATGACAGCTGATTTTCCCAAAGGCATAATGTATTTCATTTCACCGCGTGTCGATGGCGCCACGTAATCTACCCATCTCATGGCTTCCTACATTGGCGAAAAGGGGGTCAGCACTCGCGGTCAACTTTGCCAGATACAATAGTGCCCCTATTTCTTTTCTATCTCTATGCGCGGAACTATATCCAGGTAGGAACTACTATTATTTATCCAAGGCCATACGCAGTTTTTTTCTACAAATCTTAATCTCTATTAAGACTATATTCATTGACATTTGTATGGTCAAAATTAAGTTGAAATATAGGGTGATGTTTTGGAAATATAAGGCGATCTTTAGGAAATATAGGGTGATCTTTTGGAAAAATAGACCCTCGTCCATTATAGACCTATCATTTCTCAAAACACCAGGAGGGTCGCTGGTCGCATTCCCCGATTTCATGATAAGTGAACGGTAGCACTGCAAATAATAGTTTTAAAGCAAAAGCGAGAGATGGCGATAGCGTCGCTACCCTATATTTCCTAAAGATAACCCTATATATTCAAAAAGGATCACCCTATATTTCCAAAAGATCACCTTATATTTCCAAAACATCACCTTATATTTCCAAAACATCACCTTATATTTCCAAAAGATCACCTTATATTTCCAAAACATCACCTTATATTTCCAAAACATCACCTTATATTTCCAAAAGATCACCTTATATTTCCAAAACATCACCTTATATTTCCAAAACATCACCTTATATTTCCAAAACATCACCTTATATTTCCAAAACATCACCCTATATTTCCAAACCCTATATTTCAACTTAATTTTGACCAGGATGGCATGCCATACTAAATTAACCAAATTATCGAAAGCAAAAATTTAATATCCACGTATTTTATATAGAACTATTTTTCCGATACCTTTGTGTCCCTGTAAAGAGGTGAGGGGGAAGTCATTTCCGAAGCCCAAAACTTTTACCCCTCAAATAAGACGTCGTGCGGTTGGACCCATAAGTGCCAGACTTTCTCCCCCTATTTACTTTTGATACCACCAACATAAGATTAATTATGGCTTTTTGCCCACCCAAAAATGTATGATTTATATAAACTTCCATATGATTTCCTCCCCCACCCCTATTATTTCCTGAAGTACGGGCCCACCTAAGAATAATTTTCTAGAACCGTGCCTGGCTTTTTGTGCAGCTCTTTTGCAATAAATATAATAAATAAATGCTTAGCATAAAGGTTAATCCGACAGTGTAGAAGGCTTGTGCTGGAAAATGATGTTTTGGCGGGTTTTAGTACTTTCTGACTTTTGGGCCTTCTGCTGTTTGTCATTTGGGTTGTTATTGAATTTTGGGCTGTTAATTATTTGCCCATTTTGGTTTTAGACCAGGTTTGACGGATTTTTTTTACATTAAGGCAATTACTGAAGTTTGGGGTGTTCCTTAAATATTGAATGTTTTTTTTAATCATTCGAAAATTTTCGGACCCAATTTCAGGTGCCTCTTCCCTTCTGTTACGTAACTCTGTCATAACTTCCCTCTTCCCAAAACACGTGATTGTTTAATACAACCCTCAAAATTTAAATTATTGGCTCTTTAAAAAGAGTTTGAGCTTCCATATTCATGATGGTTTTACAGAAGCTATGGGTGAACGTCGTTAGCGACGTTAAAAACAAGCGTTATCGCGTTTCAGCAGACGAATTTTCGATTGAGTTCCTATTCCCTTTAAGCAGTTGGCCGTTTCAGTAAATTCAGTTACTTGATTTTACTTTTGTGCTAGAATAAGAACCTGAAAAAAATTCTGAGACCCTATAAAACACTTTTAAAATTATAAAATTTCATTTATTAAAAACCGTGCACATAATCCAACCAGGAAATGATATATAAATACGTGGCACCAGAAGTATATATTGCTTACAGAGATAAAGTTGTTTGGAAATTTCAGGTTTGCATTGCTTTACCAAATTTTATGCCGTAACAAAAAAACACCCCATTTTGTGCAAAAGTAGAAAATTAAAAATCAACATGAAATTTGGGTGGGTAATTAGTGTTAAGGTTTTGGCTTTATGTTTTGGCCTAGATAGATATTTATCTCTATATTATCTACTTCTGGTGATACAGACATAACTCATAAAAAATACATTTTTATCCTTATATAATCCAAAAATAATCCTCTCACCAATGGCAGTATCAGTAAATATTGGATAAAAATTTTACATTGTGTAAATGATTATGATCTTCTTCAATATATCTGTTTTCAATTTACATTGTAAAATTTTATTCAAATTTCAGGTAGTATCAAAGTTTAATTCAGAAACACAGTGATAATAGCCTTTTTCATCTTTAGCCTTATTCATGGACAAAAGCTGAATACTTTTAATACTCTCCATCCCAAATTCAGTATCACAATGTTCTTCGTACAAATTACTCTCAATTTTTCTGATACCCTAAAAATTACAATAAAAAATTTCAATTAAAGCATAATTTAAATAAAAGCCATATAGAAGGCTAACTTTTTTAGCTAGTTTTGGCGCTTGTGACAATTTAAAAAGAGTCAAATGAGGGTTAAATGGGCGCCCTTCTCGCACTCCAAACCCACTATTTTCAAAACTAGTCATCAGTAGCTCTGTCAAATCATGTAATTTCTTCTTTTCTTCGTCTTCTTTGATTCCAGCAAACACAACCTTTCAAAGGTAATAAATTAAAAAATTACAATTTTTAATATTCAACATTTTGCCCAAATTACTTGGTTTTTGAAGGAAGAAACATGGCAAATATCTAAATTGATAGATTTTTCAATTAATTTCTTGATATTAGGCACAGCTTCCTCCAATGTTTCTTTTGCCCTGAAATTGCAATATTATGAACTAAGATTTGGGGGTAAAATTTTCTTAATGGGTAATTACTTTTGCAATTCCTCATCGTTTTCTGCATTAAATACTAATAAAGTAATGTGAATTTTTTTCAAAGAAACGAGAGCTGGCTGCAATTTTGGTTCACCTTTTAAAATATGATCCTGCACTTCCTTCAAACCTTCGATAATCTACAAAATAAAACAGTGTAATTCCAACTTTTTAATTCATTGTTTTATTTACTTTCGGATTGTTTATTTGAAGAGCGAGAAAGTGATTTGGAGGTTTTCTTTTTTTCTTATGCTCCTGATCAGGTCCTTAGAATGAAAATTTATTAATTCGTTCCTCCCAGTGTTTATTACGCAACATTAAAACTCTAATTTATTCGTGCCATGATAAAAACTCTGTTATCTGATAATACCTTGTGTGAACTTAAGTCTCTTTAGTGTTTTTGGTTCTTCGTCACCTGTATCTTTAGAACTTTCTGGGGTAATTTGTTCTGTAAACTTGCTTGACTCTGGAACTATATCAGCTTTCACTGATAGAATACTTGATGGTTTAATAGTCTGTTTTATATTAGAAGTAACACTAACACTTCCAGTTAAATTTGGGAAAGCCCCGCTAGCTTCGAAAGATTTTGAGAGATCCTCTGCTCCAATTTCTATGTTATCTTGAGCTTTTTTAGGTGAAAGGGAAGATAGCAGTTTTGTACGTTCAGTGGGCAAGCTATGAGATTCCTTGTTTTCATCATCATCAGTTTTTCTTTTCTTACATAATGAAAAACAACATCCTGCCAATATGCTTCCGATACTACCTCTTTTAGCCGCTACATTTTTGGCTGTATTTATTGTCTCTTTCGGAAAAGCCATCTTGATATTATAGTGGCAGGGTTTCTTACCAGTCAGTGAGTTTTTATCAACAAAATTGCTTTTGTTAATTGTTACATTGTACTTACAGCTTTCATTGCTTAAAGTTTTAAGACTTGAGATTTTAGGTAATTTCGTACAAAACCGAAAACTAAAGGCAATCATTTCTTAAATGACAAAATAAAAACAAAGATAAGTTATCTAATCTAGTTGGGAAATAATATAGATTGACTGTCATGTGATTTCTTGGGGGAAAAGAAGAAAAACTCGTTAGCGTGGCCATGACCGGCCGTGACTTCAAAATTATGGCATTGGCAGATTATTTTCATTTAACCAATCGACGGCCTAGGATACTAGAACCGGAAATAGTGTCCAGATTTGGCCAATGAAACGTTTGATTGCTCTTATAAGTAACATAATTTAAAAACGTTAGAGTTTTAAGATCTTGCAGCTGATGCGTTTGTATGGATTTTTTTGACAAATAAAAGACTTTATATTATATTAAACAATTATGAATTGTGTTTTTAAAAATAAATCCGAGATTTTTCTTAAAAGTACATGTAAGTTAAGAGTTTTTACATATTAAGTTTCAGTATATTGTTAAGACTTGTGTTTGTATTTAAACTATTTAGTATTTTAATTTGAATAGTATTTTATTTGGTCCTTTTTAAATGTTTGGCCTTGACTAAAAATCAAAAGCACATTACCATGAAGGGCTGCATAGGGCATGGGTCATTGGAAAGAACCCTCAGGAAACTTGAACTACTAACTCAAACATTTTGCGTATTAAATAAAAATGTTAAATCGAAAATATTATTATTGCATTATTTTTCATTTTCAGTGTCTGCTTTAAATGGAAAGACGAGACTTTTGTCTAGTAGAGAAAATCTTCGTAAAAAGTTTATCAAGTTCGAAGGAGGAAGTGTATCTCTTCATAAAGACAATAATAGTGGCATTGCAGAAATTATTTTTCAACATAAAGATAAAAAGAATGCTTTTAGTGGTAAGTATTTCTGTTTTTATGAATGGGAAGGTCAACAAACACAGGAGTAGTTTCTTTACTTTAAAATCGTCCTTGTGTATTATTGTTCTTTAAGGTAAAATGATGGTTGAGTTGACAGATATTGTATCTGAGCTACAATGTTGGAATGAAGGGAAATCTGTTATATTGCATTCTCCTGGAGAGGTATTTTGTTCCGGGGCTGATTTATCCATGGTTAAAAAAATATGTACGTCATCTGAGGGTTTGCAAATGGCTACTATAATGCACGAAGCACTAACCAAGCTTCATAATTTACCTTTAATAAGTGTAGCTTTGTTGAAAGGGAAAGCAATTGGAGGGGGTGCTGAATTGGCAACATCGTGTGATTTTCGACTTTTAACTCCTGAAGCTGAAATACAGTTTGTTCAAATAAAAATGGGGGTTGTAACTGGTTGGGGTGGAGGTACTAGGCTTACTCATCTTCTAAATAGCTCTGAAGCATTGAAATTACTAGTCTCAGGATCCAAAATAACGGCTGAAGAGTGTTTAAGAATAGGACTAGCTACTGATATTTTGAGAAGCGAAGATCCTTTGGAGGAAGCTAGGAAATGGCTTGCAGACCATACCAAAGGATCTAGTGATGTAGTTCAATGTGTCAAGAAGATCATAGTAAACTCGAGGTTGTTGACTTACGAGCAATCTTTAACTGAAGAAAGGCAACTATTTTCTTCTGTGTGGGGTGGTAAATCTCAATTACATATTCTTAGTAGTCTTTCTAAGAAGTAATTACTAAATTAAACAGTCTTGATTCATAGTTGAAGGTTTAACTCTTGTTACTCTCAATATTATAAATCCTATGAATAATGATATAAAAAAATTACAGTATTTTTTCAACTTATTACGACACTATAACTCCCGAAAGTTAAGTGTCGTGACAAACTCCTAAACTAACTTTTGCTAATGTCAATTTTTAGTTCTTTTACATGAGGCAAGTAATAAAAAATAATGGAAATTATGCCATGCCATGTTGTCATTTGAAAGATATATATTTTAAATTTTAATCAATTTTTTATACACGTTATTTGTTTGAAATTAAATATATAACCAATGGCTATGTTTATCTTATATTTGTAACCAAGGTAGTTTTCTATAGTTATGAAATAATTCAATACCTGACTCTTGAATAATTCACAATTATTTTTGATAAACAATTTAATAAATATATTTAAAATTCAAAACACTCGAAACACTTTTATCAGTTGTAAATTTTTCATCCATGGAAAGCAGAAGAAGACATTTCATTTACACGTGACAAAGTCATGTTTCATAAGGAAATAATAATTTTTATCAAAATATCACATATTTTAGCATTAGGGGCACAAGCAAGCCAAGCACGACTAATTCAGGTTATAAGCTCTCAAACAATTTACGATTGAGGAAAGTTGTTTCCTTAAATTAAGTTAAGAAAATCTTAAAAACAACGCTTTCACTTGTGTATGAAACAGGATTTGATTTCACCGGTTGGAAAGTGACGGAAGAGACCTAAATAAAGGTATATTTAAACAAATACTCAGAATCATGAAAATATTACTGCAATTGTATATAATAATGCTCTTTTCCATACAATTTTTTTGCTATTTTAAAAAAATAATTGAAGTTTTTAATTTTCATAAACAGTTGCCATTTTTTCATAGCCTTTAAATCCAATTTTCAATATTTGTTCTTAATATATTTTTAGATGTCTACCTTTATAAGCAAACCCTCCAAATTATTCAAGCTCAAAATGTTTCATAAATACATAGGTATTATTTATAAGTTTTATAGACAAAAGTATTAGGATTTGAAAAGTAAATTAAAAAAAATTTACAGGCAGAAAATCATCTCTACCTCATACTAAGGAATATTCATCAATATTTCATTCTTCAAAATTACCCTCTGCTCATGAATTGGTTAAAATGAGAAATTCCAAAGGTAAGAATTCATTTAATACCATATTTTGAAATTTATACAAACCCGGGGAATACAGGTTATTGATAATTTAACGAGATAACTTTAATTAATTTGTAGCTTTTTAAAAATATATATATATACATAAATAAATTTTAAAATATAATATTTATCCTATAAGCATTGTAAATATAATTGAGCTTAAATTTGAATAAACAAGAGCATTTATGACCCAGCAACTATAGACAAGGCCTGCATCCGTTCGATCCTTTGTCTCTGCTTCATATCTGTGCTTGATGCGTTGTAATTTTTAGGTACTTGATTAATTGTATCGTTGAAAACTGTTGTAACATTTCCCCAATGATCTACTTCGGATCGAATAACAGCTTCTATAGAAGGCTGAAAATATTCTATCCTTTTATCGTAGAAAACAGGGAGCTCTTGTTTCAACAGCTTTTGCATGTTAAGTTTACTGGCAACACATACATTTAAGGAATGTTTCGCGTGATCTAACTTTACAAGATTATTACCAGTCCCTTCTTTGGTTTCTAACCTGGCCACTTTGATCTGTAATTTTTCGCAATCTTGTTTACACTGTTCATATTTTCTCAATGCAAATTTTAACTCCGGAAAAATACCGTTGAATCTTTTCACTGGATCTGTTAACGTGTAATGCAAATTCGCCACTAACTCTTCATCCGCTTTGGTTAACCCGCATGCGAAAGAATGCCATTCTTCGACCAGAGTACGTAATTGATCCTCTTCTTGGCACAGTACACTGTTCGACAGGTCCTCAGTCATTTTCTTCTCGCTTTTGCTCATTTCTAAAATGCATTCTTCGTATTTTTTGCAATTTTTATGCAATTTTCGCGCGTCTGCTTCTAATTGTTCTAACTTGCTTACGTAATTATCGAAACCATCTTCATTGTACGTGGAAATCCGCGATTGTGGCTTATTAGCGAATTTTTTAAGCGGATTCCAACTCATATTATGTAATCGTTGAATATTTTTATAAATTATAGATATAAAATTCCAATTTCAGCTTTTAGTAAAGGGTTAGATTTATTTTTAGTAAATAAACGTGACGCAACATCACGCGTTGACGTGAATGGCGGTTGACGTAGAGGCGAAGTTGGCAAAAGTTTCCTCTTGATTTTCCTCAATATTTTAAGGTTTTTGCGCCATCTATTCTAGAAAGCTGTTTATCACGTACTTATTATTTTTCAGAGAATAAAGTCTACTTTTCCGCTTTAAAAATGAATAAAATGGTGGAAGAAAATGATTTTAATATGTCAATAAGCAAAATAAGAGATGAGTTGTTACGATTTGATTCTGGTGGAATGCAACTTCTTAAAAACGACCAAACAGGTCTAGCTATTGTAAAAATTAGCAACAGTGAGAGGAAAAACGCGTTAAGTGGTAAATATACTGATATTTTTCGTTTGAGCCTTTACGGGGGATACATTTAGTGAATCAATTTGCAGGTAAAATGATCGTCGAGTTATGGGATATTTTAAACGAACTGGAACAGTGGAAAAACGGAAAGGCTGTATTATTTCATTCGTCCGGTGATTGTTTTTGTTCCGGCATGGACTTAACGATGGTCAAGGAAAAGAGTGATCAATTTGGCGGATATGAAATGTCCACTTATCTTCAACAAACATGCTCCAAACTGGAAGCCCTGAGTCTGGTTACCGTTGCACTAGTTCAAGGTCACGCAATGGGAGGCGGAGCCGAATTTATTACCTCATTTGATTTCCGCCTCTTTGGACCCAAAGCCGAAGCCCGATTCGTTCATTCTCGAATGGGCGTGTCTACTGGTATTGCAGGTGGAGGTTCTAGACTGGTAATTACATATTAATATTAAATATAATTCTTAAGTATTTATCTCCCTATATTGCTTATGTGACATTTTTCCGCGCATAGAGAGATGGGAATAAACTTTTTGAATACTTCATTTCTAAAATATATTATAGACTTCTGATATTAGTTATAAAATTTAGGTCCCCTGCAGAGCCTTTCCCAAAGAGTAAGCAGCTGACAAATCCCCTTGGGGCCTTTTTAGAAAATTTGTCGATAGATGTCGTTACGATCTCCATACTCTTTAAAATATCTTGAGAACAAATTAGTTGAGAAACTCGTCGATAGATGTCAACACCATCTGCATTCGATGTTTTTCTTTGTATTTTTCCAATAAGATCTATCATTCCGAAGTAGTTCGGTCGCGGAGGGGCAAAATCAGAACCAAAACAAATATAATAGTACCTCATGAAAAATTCCATGTAATACTTTGTTTGTTGTTTCTTTAAAAAATGCATTGATTGGAGCAAAACAGTTTTTTACAGCCGTACTTCCCTCATTTTGTGATCCAGTTGATTTTCACTGGTTTTGTTTAAATTCGGGGGATAAGTAGCCCTTTACGTTACTTGAAATTTCCAAACAGGAAAAGACTCGACGGGCTTTAGTTTTGCCATGGGAACCAAAAATGTTTTTGATAACTTAAAACCTACTTTTCCCCATGGAAATTAACATGGAGAAATCACAGATTTTAATGGTCCGCCTTTGAAACATTTTAGAATATTAGAATATTTAAAAAATATATATTAAAAAATTGTAATAAGCTATTTGGGTAAATTCAAGTAAATTTGGGTTATATTTTTTAAAATTTTGCCAATTTAATAGCATTTACCTAAATTTAGACATTTTACTATGGCACGCCATCCAGGTCAAAATTAGAAAATGAAATAAAAATAATTTGTTGTGATAAAAAAATAGTGGGAGAAATATTTGCGTTCCTGTTAAAAAAAATATTTTGGTATGCAAAAAAATATTTTGGTAAGCAAAAAAATATTTTGGTATGCAAAAAAATATTTTGGTATGCAAAAAAATTTTGTATGCAAAAAAATATTTTGGTATGCAAAAAAATATTTTGGTATGTAAAAAATATTTTGGTATGAAAAATAATTTTCGTGAAAAAAGAAAAAAACATTTTCCTTGTATTTTCCTCTCACACAAATTTTTTTGGGAATTTTATTTTATATTTCTAATTTTGACCTGTTCGCTTTGTGAAAAAAATATTTCTACCAATATATTTTTATATTTCGAATTTTGACCTGCACGACGTAATGTAAAAAAATCAATGAAAAGTACTGAAATTACCATAGATGGCGTTTGTGACAAAGAAAAGTAATCATGGATCACTTATTCTATAAAAGGACTAAAGATCGGGAGAACTTTGAAAGTGACTGATAGTTGAACACCCGACGCAATCGAATCAAACCCCGGTGACGTTTTTGTCTGGCCCCAAGCGCGAGAAGGAGAAAAGGCGTTCAACTATTCTACAAAAGGATTACAATTGAGATTTAGATTGAAAACAACTGAAATTTAACCATTTCAGGCAACTTTAATTGTAAATAGGCCAGCCAAAAATTGCATAGAGGGGGGCGCGATCGACAATGTATATGGTGGGATCGCTGTAAGCTGAGAACTGTCCCGGGGCTTTTATGCTTCCGTGCCAGCAAGTCTACGAATTTTGGAATTGTCCGGACCACAAAGACACACACTTTAATTATCACCATCGTGGCGACGGATTAATTTTTAGCCTTGTGGAAGGCAGGGATTTGCTTTATACTTTACCTAGAGAGTACCCCTTAATTAATTAACTTAATTTTACATTAGATGGCAAGGGTTTACTATGTGCTATGACCTCTGTAAATTACTTTTAGTTCTTATGTCACATAAGAACTAAAAGTAACTTATTTAAAAGTTCAAAGGTTATTTAAATTGAAGTTAATGTTAATTCTATTTACATTTTTATCAAAGTGGGATACATTTTATCTATTCGGGGGTGACATTTCTAGTCGATGGAGATATTGAGAGTTTGAATTAATTAATTATTACTATCGAAAAAGGCAACATTAACATAAACAGTAAAACAAGATGGTAAGAACCAGTTACTTTTATGAGGTGAGGGTTAGAATCTGTAGCGTAGGGGAGAGGGAACGAAACATTATTATTATCAAAAATAAAGAAACAAAATATTGAACCACGTTGTGGTTAGCCCTGGTCTTACGATATTTAGTACTTTTATAGAATAAGTGATCCATGATTACTTTTCCTTCCCACTAACGCCATCTGTGATAATTTAAGTATTTTTCATTGAATTGTTTTACACAACGTCGTGCAGGTCAAAATTCTAAATAAAAATATATTCCTAGAAATTATTTTTTCACACAAAACGAACAGGTCAAAATTAGAAATATAAAATAAAAATCGCAAAAATATTTTTACACGAAGCCAGCCAGGTCAAAATTAGAAATATATAAAAAATAATTGTAGTATATTTTTACGTTGTCATTTAGTTCATTTTTAAAACAAAAATTTACTACACGAATTTATTTTTTATTTTTTCACGAAAAATATTTCACAAAATTATTTTCACGAAAATTTTTCCCGAAAAATTATTTTCACGAAAATTTTTCCCGAAAAATATTTTTTTACACGAAAAATATATTTTTTCATATGAAAAATATTTTTATTTTTTAAATATGACCTGAATGTCGTCGTAATCTGTTACTTTTATGAAAAATATAGGAAAATGTGTAATTTTTTTATTTTCGTCACATAAAAGTCAATATTTTTTTTTCCTAATTTTGACCTGGATGGCGTGCCATATTTTACTTGAGTTAACCCAAATTTATCCAATTTAATGGCATTTACTAATTTTACTTCCATAACCAAAATTTAGTCAATTTTACTTGCATTTACCTAATTTACACATTTTACTAATATTTACCGAAATGCACATGCGATTTATTCATGTTAATTTCCATAGAGTAAAGTAGATTTTAAGTAATCTAAAACATTTCTGGTTGCCATGGCAAAACTAAAGCTTTTCCTTTTGGGAAATTTCAAGTTACAAAAAGGTCTACTTAACCACCGAATTTAAACAAAATCGGTGGAAATTATCTCGGGTCGTCTCCTTGTCAGTTGCAGGTTAAGAAGGCAAAATGTCTAGTACATTTGGCGTAAAGATACTCTCACAAATTTCCAGTAAATCGACGGCGGGAATTTTGATTTTGGTCGGTTTACGGTTTAATTTTTAAGTATACCCGCGCGCGTTACATAATTTTGGAAAATACCGTCTATTACATTATATTTCAAAGTGATAATTAATTAAAACATAGATAAGGTTTAAAAACAGTTGTAATAATTTATTTTTACCTCTCCGAGGGGACTTTATACCCTAGGAGGGGTTATACAACCACCGTGTCTGTCTGTCTGTCAGGCCAGCGAACGCGTTCGCATTTTAGGGGCAAAGGGTAATCACTGCGTACCCAGTAGAATCAGGGAAAAGGTTTTTCCAAAAGCGCCCTCTTTTTGTCATTGGGTGTAGTATAATTTTTTAATCGGCCGGTATTCGAACCCGAGCCCCCTTGAACGACAGGTGATTGTTCTACCGTAGTTAGTACTACATGTAAGTGAGGCATACCTAAAGAAATTCCGGTTGGCTAGTCCAGGGTAAGTATAGAACAGGTAATGCCGGGATTACCATGTTGACTTACATAAACTTGATGATTATTTAGGAGCAAAATACTAAAAATACGCTATAATGAAGCTTAAAAATAATAATCTACAGTAAATATTTATTGATCACTTTGAAATTTACGTAATAAACATTTCATAAATGGATTAATATAACACGCGTAGGAACCTTTAGGAATTCAAAATTTACCGGAAATTTCGTTCTAATATCTTTCCGCGAAATGTACTAGATATGTTGCCTTTCTTAAAGGGCAACGCAAGTGACCATTATAGATAAAAAGAACGACTGCGCATGCGCTATCTGCCATAGCCTTTCCCTCTGTAAAAAAAGCAGAACCATATTGGCCGAATTTATTTTGTATAAATGCGCCTCTCGCGGTTTTTACGCAAAATCCATGCATTCTTTAGTCGCGAAAATGGCCGAGGAAAGTGAAGCCTCCGTGCTTACCGACAAGGCGACAAATCGGATCCTAAACTTCTACAAAATAAATGTAATAAAAAAAGATAAATATTCTGTCGGGGTATAATGATAGGGAAATTGTTAAGGGAGACGGGATATAGGAGTGTGTGTGGTGTTGAATTTTCTTAATCCTATGTGAGGCTAGCGGCAGAGATTAACCGCGTCCAAGGCCTAATGTTTCAACTTCCATTATTAAAAATATTCAATTCACAAATAATTTTATTCCAAAACATTGTTAAATCGAAAATATCAAAGTCCAACTCTCGGAAACTAACCCAGTTCTTTTCTCCATAATAAATAAATTAAGCTAGGCCTAAATTCCTGGGTTCGTTGATTGCGAGCTAACTTAGTGAAGAAAATCGAAAAATTCGCGAATGAGAGCGAAATTGCGCCACGTGGCTACACCAAGGAGAATAAGGCTTTCGCGCTGTATAAAATCATCCTTCGAAAACCTACTTACGGCTTGTTGAAGAAAACATAGTTCCCCCCCTGCATGACCACTTGCGTTGCCCTTTAACCTGCAACTGAACATAGAAGATAATTAAGAATAAATGAAATAAAAAAGATGGAAAAGTAAACATAATTTTTCTGAAAAGCACTTTATATCTTACTTAAAGTAAATGAACCAAAGTTATCAGACCAGTGGCGTAGCTAAGACCCGCGAGGCCCCCCCGCAAAACAATATTTGGAATTTTATCCGGTATCTAGTAAATACTTTGATATGAAATTAGGGGGCCCCTAAAGCTCCGGGGCCCCCCCGCACTGCGGGGGCCTTATCTACGCCACTGTATCAGACTGCTATACCCCCCTGTTGGAGGCGTTTTCCTTATGAAGTTACATTTTGAACTCTTAATTTAAAATTTTGCGCGCTCCTAGGCCGAAAAAAAGTTTTTGTTTTTATGAAACCATTTTTTATACATAGAAATAGCTATACCCACAATTCCCAAGTGCAATTTATCGCGTCAAAAAACTGGGGTGAAAATTAGCTCTTATTTGACTTGAATTTCTCATCATTTTCATAAGGAAAACGCCCTCCGATTCTGAGCGCTATTTCGATAACTTCGGTTCGCTTACTTCTGATCTTACCATAAGTTTATAATAAGCTCTTATAGAATCAATATTAAAAATATATCGTTGATAGAAGTTTGCGCTCTTATTTTGTTTAAGGATGTGAATTCCGTGCCAATATATTATTATATTTTAATTGTAGGTACGATTGGTTGGATCATCTCAAGCTTTGAAAATACTTCTAAGCGGTGAAAAGGTTCCCGCCCAAAAGGCTCTAGAAATCGGACTAGCCAGTGCCGTCTTGGAGAGTGACGAAAATTTAATGGAACAAGGAATTGAATGGATAAAACCGCTAATTACGGACAGAGAAACGAAAATCGTCCAGTCCATTAAACAAATTGTTTACCACGCTGGAAATCTACCACTGGCCCAAGCGTTAGAGGTTGAAAAGGAAATATTTGTGTCGGCTTGGGGAGGACCGACTTTACTTAAATCTCTGGCAGAGGGGAAAAAGCACAAATAGCCACTTCCTTGTTGAACAACCTATTCGTATTTATATAAGTTTATAATTAAGTTAAGAATGTTATTTATACTTAGGAAGAGCACAAACCACCTACCCTGAGAAGGACTCGCATCGACCTCGAAAAAAGGTGTATCTCTAAAGTGATGCGGTTTTTTTTTACTGCAAACCAGTGCTTCCACTTCCAAAAGATCATTTTACCCAGACATAAGCTGAAAAATAGCCACTATTACCCATTCCAAATTTCAAAAATACCCTTAAAATTCCCACAAGAATCAAACAATAAAATACCCACTTTTACCCATTTCAAATTTCAAAAATGCCCTTAAAATTCCCACAAGAATCAAACAATAAAATACCCAATATTACCCATTCCAAATTTCAAAAATACCCTTAAAATTCCCACAAGAATCAAACAATAAAATACCCACTTTTACCCATTTCAAATTTCAAAAATGCCCTAAAATTCCCACAAGAATCAAACAATAAAATACCCACTTTTACCCATTTCAAATTTCAAAAATGCCCTTAAAATTCCCACAAGAATCAAACAATAAAATACCCACTTTTACCCATTTCAAATTTCAAAAATGCCCTTAAAATTCCCACAAGAATCAAACAATAAAATACCCACTTTTACCCATTTTAAATTTAAAAATACCCTGAAAATTCCCATAAAAAACAACGATTTAAAAAATGTTGTTAAATTATCACAGTTTTTTCTTTATTTTTTACAAAGAAAAAGACACTCATATTAAAAGGTAGGTATGCAATTCGCTTACTAAGGGACGAAAAGAATATTTTTGTCTGCTCCAATCGGCAAAGCTAACAACAGAGGAAGAACCTGAAAAGGTCTCGACATAAGCAAAACCAGCTTTCCACTTACGGCCAACTTAGTTACACTTTGTCAAAAAGGGAAATTATATTTCATGGTAGATTATTTTCAAAATTTTTAAATACCCTTATATTACCCTCATTTTACCCATTACCCTCAATCTCGAAAAAAATTACCTCTCGTGGTCAATTTTACGCGAAAAAGGGTAAAATACCCTCAAAGTGGAAGCACTGCTGCAAACAGAAAATAGCGCGTGAAAATTATTTATTTTCATGAAATGAAAATTTCGTGCGTGAGCCAGATTCTACAATACATTTTTTATTGCCACTACTTTCCGTGAGAGGGCGCGCTCTTAAAAAAGCTGCATCACCTTCGAGACATAAGAAAATGAAAATTACGACCAGAGATACATGTCCCTCTTGGGGTAGGTGGTCTGTGGGGAGAGTGATTATAGGTGGTTTCTTTTCGCTTGTTCCGGGATTTCGGAGTAGGGTAAGAAGAGTAAGGCTATGACGTTATTTTACTCCGATTCTGTGGTGGAGAATAGTTTGAGTCGTGGTAAAAATGTTTTTCCAAAATGATTGCAGATGACAAAATCCAATTTATTCCTTTACACCTCCTTTTCAGAAGGAGTAAAAAGAATAGCCCCTAATACTCCGAATACAAGCGAATAGTTTCTGGGGGCGGAGTAATTATAAGCCCCGGAACAAGCGAATAGTTCGTTTTAGGGTTAAAAGAGTACACCTTTAGTCCGAAAAGAGGCGAAAAGAAACCAACTTATGTTGCGATGATTCGCGGGCGTCATGGCCTACTTTTTCTCCACCTCCCCAGGAATTGAGGCAGGGTTGCCACACGTCAGGGAAATCAGGAAAATCCAGGAAATATAAAAATGGGCCTTAAAAAGTAAGGACATTTTTAAAAAAAAGTTAAAAATTCGGAGGAAAAGTCAGGGAATTTAATTTTCTCTTCACACTTTTTGAAGGTAATTTTACTCTAGATCTATAACAAATTCTATGATTAACATTTATTTCCTTGAAAGTTTGGCTAATTTTTTCAACATTTTAATAACGTTTTTACTGAAATATAAGTCCCTTTAAATTTATTGACTTCTGATAAAAGTATAATATAAAATAAAAATTTTGGCCTTAAAAAGCCAGGGAAAAGCTCTTAAAATGGTCAGGGAATTTGAATCTCAAAATATTGTGGCAATCCTGTGAGGGGTAAGGAAGTACGTCACCAATGCAACGGAAGACGTACGTTTTAAGGAACCAATCAGATACCGGGCTGATTTGATTTTCTTTAGGGGAAGCAACTTACTGTTAGCAAAAGGGGGGTTGGCGGCAACGTTAAAAATCGTCTCAACATATAGTCATTCTCACTAAGTAAATAAATTCTTGGTTCCACATAAGAGTGTCAGTTCCTTATATCTTTCCAAAATTTTTATTGAGAGCAATTTCTAGAATGACCAAACTTTTTTGGCGTGCATCAACACTAGGCGTTTTTAAGTTGCACATTTGTCTCGCTAGAGGCGCTTGTCTTCATTTTGGGAGGAGTTCGTCAAGCTATGAGTGTTTTGCTTTGAACGGCGTCTATTGAATAAAACCAAAAATATGTAAATAAGGGGGTCGAATAAAAGGGGATCAGATTTGTGGTTGTGGCCACCTTGTTTATTTTCTGTTCAGTTGGTTTATGGGTAAAATTTAAACGTCACTAATAAAATATGTATAAAGCAAAATAGTCACTATGGCTTGCTTATTTTTATATTTATCTTAATTTTACTTTCGCAATTGCAATATATCTGGCGCCATAGTAAAGGTTGGACTTTTAAAGAAATTGTAGATTCAGAGTAATTACAACGGGTGTCGCTTTGGACCGGGGTTGCTACACGTCAGGGAAAAGTCAGGGATTTTAAAAATGGTCCTAAAAAGTCAGGGAATTTTAAGATTTTGTGAAAATTCAGGAAAGAGTCTGGGAATTAAATTTTATCTTGGCACTTTTTGAAGGTAATTTTACTCTAGATCTATGACAAATTCTATGATTATCATTTATTTCCTTGAAAGTTTGACTAATTTTTGTCCATTTAAATTTATAAACTTCTGATAAAAGTGAAATATAAAATAAAAAAGTCAGGGAAAATCTCTTAAAATGGTCAGGGGAAACAGGGAATTTCAATTTAAAAATTTTGTGGCAACCCAGGACACTACAAACGGTAATTGAATACTTCTATCTTGATGAACTCCTGGTTATCATTTCGACTAATTGACACACTTATGGAACGCAATTATAGACTTATGGTACTTAGTATTAAATAGTGACTTAACTAGAGAATGCAGTATTTATTACTTCCGAGAAATGAACATTTATTACGTTACATTCTAATGGTTCCCATTTTTGTTAGGTATTTTTATAGAAACCTTAAATAAATTGAATGTTTTTCTCTATTAAAACTCGCTAGGTTTATTTATTTCTAGAATTGTGAGCGCTTAGTAACCGACTATTTCGGAGAAAGTTTTAATTACTCTTCAAGGTTGCAATTTAGAAATCTTGGCGCGAATTTAATTAACCCAAATTCGACGCCTTTGAAAAACGCGGGAATGTGGGTCCTCCGCTTTTGACATTGCGACTCCGATGACGGTGCTTAATGCGGTAAATAGGAAGCGAGAAAAGCACAAACGACTGCAACAAGTTGCCCAAACGAACCATTAGTCCGGCGCTTAAGTCGCCATCTACATTCGTGGAACTGAACGCGGAGAAAAGCACAGAAATTTTACTATTAATTTAAATCTCAATTTTAATTTATCGCTAGTTTAATTCTTTATTTTAATTTATCGTTAGTTTAATTCTTAATTTTAATTTATCGTTAATTTAGTTCTTTATTTTAATTTATCGTTAGTTTAGTTCTTTATTTTAATTTATCGTTAGTTTAGTTCTTAATTTTAATTTATCGTTAATTTAATTTAATTCTTTATTTTAATTTATCGTTAGTTTAATTCGTAATAATTTAAAATTCAATATTAATTGATTAATTTCCAATTTAATATGAATTTATTAATTTATAATTTAATATCACATTGATAATTTTAATTTAATATCACATTGATAATTTTAATTTAATATCACATTGATAATTTTAATTTAATATCACATTGATAATTTTAATTTAATATCACATTGATAATTTTAATTTAATATCACATTGATAATTTTAATTTAATATCACATTGATAATTTTAATTTAATATCACATTGATAATTTTAATTTAATATCACATTGATAATTTTAATTTAATATCACATTGATAATTTTAATTTAATATCACATTGATAATTTTAATTTAATATCACATTGATAATTTTAATTTAATATCACATTGATAATTTTAATTTAATATCACATTGATAATTTTAATTTAATATCACATTGATAATTTTAATTTAATATCACATTGATAATTTTAATTTAATATCACATTGATAATTTTAATTTAATATCACATTGATAATTTTAATTTAATATCACATTGATAATTTTAATTTAATATCACATTGATAATTTTAATTTAATATCACATTGATAATTTTAATTTAATATCACATTGATAATTTTAATTTAATATCACATTGATAATTTTAATTTAATATCACATTGATAATTTTAATTTAATATCACATTGATAATTTTAATTTAATATCACATTGATAATTTTAATTTAATATCACATTGATAATTTTAATTTAATATCGCATTGATAATTTTAATTTAATATCACATTGATAATTTTAATTTAATATCACATTGATAATTTTAATTTAATATCACATTGATAATTTTAATTTAATATCACATTGATAATTTTAATTTAATATCACATTGATAATTTTAATTTAATATCACATTGATAATTTTAATTTAATATCACATTGATAATTTTAATTTAATATCACATTGATAATTTTAATTTAATATCACATTGATAATTTTAATTTAATATCACATTGATAATTTTAATTTAATATCACATTGATAATTTTAATTTAATATCACATTGATAATTTTAATTTAATATCACATTGATAATTTTAATTTAATATCACATTGATAATTTTAATTTAATATCACATTTTCATGTAATAATAATTTAATTATTTTCATGTAATAATAATTTAATTATTTTCATGTAATAATAATTTAATTATTTTCATGTAATAATAATTTAATAATTTTCATGGATTAATAATTTAATAATTTTCATGGAATAATAATTTAATAATTTTCATGTAATAACGATTTAATGATTTTCATGTAATAACGATTTAATGATTTTCATGTAATCATAATTTAATAATTTTCATGTAATAATAATTTAATAATTTTCAAGTAATAATAATTTAATAATTTTCATGTAATAATAATTTAATAATTTAAATTTTATTTCAAATAAATATTAATTCTTAATTTTTAATTTAATTTAACCCCACTATATAGAGGGCTTCATATTATTAGAACAGACTGCGACGAAGCGAAAATCCCTTTATATACCGTGGGAGCCAGTTTGAAGATATCCAAGTGCCGTTTTTGGCCAACGAAATTAATGAAATTTGTCCCTTTATCCGAATATAAGTCTTCGCCGTTGTAGATGACGCCGTAACGAAAAGGAGAAGCCCGAAATCGAAAAAGGCAGGCGGCAGTATTAAATATGCCAAGGCGTTGCTCTTGACAACACTTTTCCTCTTCCGCGTTTCTCGCAAATTTTATTTTATTTTTTTATTAACTAGGACTTTATATTTCGGGGGGAGTTTATAGCGTTTTCAACGGATTGCTATAAACATAGCGAGTATTTATGGAAATCGAGTCCTTGCATTTTTGGAATTCTGGTGACGTTCTCTGATAAATCGAATTCCTCCCGAGCTTTGTCTTTCTACGATCAAAAATTCTTCTCTTTCTGTTTTTAAATGTGATATAAAAAACAAGTCTCCGGGTCACAAGTATTGGAAATAAGGGTGCTTTATTGTTTGGTCACAGTTGAAAAACCTTATTTCCTGCACTGGTCACATTTGAAAAAGAAAATTATTTCCTGCACTGGTCACAGTTTAATTTTTTTATTTCTGACACTGGTCAGAGTTGAAAAAAACCTTATTTCCGCACTGGTTACAGTTGAATTTTTTATTTCCGACACTGGTCAGAGTTGAAAAAACCTTATTTCCGACGCTGGTCACAGTTGAAAAAACCTTATTTCCTGCACTGGTCACAGTTGATTTTTTTTATTTCTGACACTGGCCAGAGTTTTAAAAAAAACCTTATTTCCGCACTGGTTACAGTTGAAATTTTTTATGTCCGACACTGGTCAGAGTTGAAAAACCTTATTTCCGACGCTGGTCACAGTTGAAAAAACCCTATTTCCAACGCTGGTCACAGTTGAATTTTTTATTTCTGACACTGGTCAGAGTTGAAAAAACCTTATTTCCTGCACTGGTCAGAGTTGAAAAAACCTTATTTCCTGCACTTGTAAGAGTTGAAAAAAAACCTTATTTCCGACACTGGTTACAGTTGAATTTTTTAATTTCCGACACTGGTCACAGTTGGAAAAACCTTATTTCCTACACTGGTTAGAGTTAATAAAACCTTATTTCCGACACTGGTCACAGTTGAGAAAAACCTTATTTCCGACACTGGTTAGAGTTGAGAAAAACCTTATTTCCGACACTGGTTAGAGTTGAATTTTTTTATTTCCGACACTGGTTACAGTTGAATTTTTTTATTTCCGACACTGGTCACAGTTGGAAAAACCTTATTTCCGACACTGGTTACAGTTGAATTTTTTTATTTTTTATTTCCGACACTGGTTACAGTTGAATTTTTTTATTTCCGACACTGGTCACAGTTGGAAAAACCTTATTTCCGACACTGGTTACAGTTGAATTTTTTTATTTCCAAAACTGGTCACAGTTGGAAAAACCTTATTTCCGACACTGGTTACAGTTGAATTTTTTTATTTCCGACACTGGTCACAGTTGGAAAAACCTTATTTCCTACACTGGTTAGAGTTGATAAAACCTTATTTCCGACACTGGTCACAGTTGAAAAAACCTTATTTCCGACACTGGTTAGAGTTGAGAAAAACCTTATTCCCGACACCGGTTAGAGTGGAATTTTTTTATTTCCGACACTGGTTACAGTTGGAAAAACCTTATTTCCGACACTGGTTAGAGTTGAATTTTTTATTTCCGACACTGGTTACAGTTGAATTTTTTTTATTTCCGACACTGGTCACAGTTGGAAAAACCTTATTTCCGACACTGGTTAGAGTTGATAAAAACCTTATTTCCGACACTGGTTAGAGTTGAATTTTTTTTATTTCCGACACTGGTTAGAGTTGATTTTTTTTATTTCCGACACTGGTCACAGTTGGAAAAACCTTATTTCCGACACTGGTTAGAGTTGAGAAAAACCTTATTTCCGACACTGGTTAGAGTTGAATTTTTTTTATTTCCGACACTGATCACAGTTGGAAAACCCTTATTTCCGACACTGGTTAGAATTGAGAAAAACCTTATTTCCGACACTGGTCAGAGTTGAAAAAAAAAACATTATTTCCTGCACTGGTAAGAGTTGAAAAAACCTTATTTCCTGTACTGGTCACAGTTGAATTTTTTTATTTCTGACACTGGTCAGGGTTGAAAAAACCCTATTTCCTGCACTGGTCAGAGTTGAAAAACCTTATTTCCTGCACTTGTAAGAGTTGAAAAAACTATTTCCTACACTGGTCACAGTTGAAAAAACCTTATTTCCGACACTGGTTAGAGTTGAGAAAAACCTTATTTCCGGCACTGGTTAGAGTTGAATTTTTTTTATTTCCGACACTGGTTAGAGTTGATTTTTTTTATTTCCGACACTGATCACAGTTGAAAAAAACCTTATTTCCGACACTGGTTATAGTTTAATTTTTTTTATTTCCGACACTGATCACAGTTGAAAAAACCTTATTTCCGACACTGGTTAGAGTTGAGAAAAACCTTATTTCCGACACTGGTCAGAGTTAAAAAAACCTTATTTCCGACACTGGTTAGAGTTGATTTTTTTTATTTCCAACACTGGTCACAGTTGGAAACACCTTATTTCCGACACTGGTTAGAGTTGAGAAAAACCTTATTTCCGACACTGGTCAGAGTTGAAAAAAACTTATTTCCTGCACTGGTAAGAGTTGAAAAACCTAATTTCCTGCACTGGTCACAGTTGATTTTTTATTTCTGAAACTGGTCAGAGTTGAAAAAACCTTATTTCCTGCACTGGTCAGAGTTGAAAAAACCTTATTTCCTGCACTTGTAAGAGTTGAAAAAAAACCTTATTTCCGACACTGGTCACAGTTGGAAAAACCTTATTTCCGACACTGGTTAGAGTTGATAAAAACCTTATTTCCGACACTGGTCACAGTTGAAAAAACCTTATTTCCGACACTGGTTAGAGTTGAGAAAAACCTTATTTCCGACACTGGTTAGAGTTGAATTTTTTTTCCGACACTGGTTAGAGTTGATTTTTTTTATTTCCGACACTGGTCACAGTTGGAAAACCCTTATTTCCGACACTGGTTAGAATTGAGAAAAACCTTATTTCCGACACTGGTCAGAGTTGAAAAAAAAAACATTATTTCCTGCACTGGTAAGAGTTGAAAAAACCTTATTTCCTGTACTGGTCACAGTTGAATTTTTTTATTTCTGACACTGGTCAGGGTTGAAAAAACCTTATTTCCTGCACTGGTCAGAGTTGAAAAACCTTATTTCCTGCACTTGTAAGAGTTGAAAAAAACTATTTCCTACACTGGTCACAGTTGAAAAAACCTTATTTCCGACACTGGTTAGAGTTGAGAAAAACCTTATTTCCGACACTGGTTAGAGTTGAATTTTTTTTATTTCCGACACTGGTTAGAGTTGATTTTTTTTATTTCCGACACTGATCACAGTTGAAAAAAACCTTATTTCCGACACTGGTTAGAGTTTATTTTTTTTTATTTCCGACACTGATCACAGTTGAAAAAACCTTATTTCCGACACTGGTTAGAGTTGAGAAAAACCTTATTTCCGACACTGGTCAGAGTTAAAAAAAACCTTATTTCCGACACTGGTTAGAGTTGATTTTTTTATTTCCGACACTGATCACAGTTGAAAAAACCTTATTTCCGACACTGGTTAGAGTTGAGAAAAACCTTATTTCCGACACTGGTCAGAGTTAAAAAAACCTTATTTCCGACACTGGTTAGAGTTGATTTTTTTATTTCCGACACTGGTCACAGTTGGAAACACCTTATTTCCGACACTGGTTAGAGTTGAGAAAAACCTTATTTCCTGCACTGGTCAGAGTTGAAAAAACCTTATTTCCTGCACTTGTAAGAGTTGAAAAAAAAAACCTTATTTCCGACACTGGTCAGAGTTGAAAAAACTTTATTTCCGACACTGGTTACAGTTGAATTTTTTTATTTCCGACACTGGTCACAGTTGGAAAAACCTTATTTCCTACACTGGTTAGAGTTAATAAAACCTTATTTCTGACACTGGTCACAGTTGAGAAAAACCTTATTTCCGACACTGGTTAGAGTTGAGAAAAACCTTATTTCCGACACTGGTTAGAGTTGAAATTTTTTATTTCCGACACTGGTTACAGTTGAATTTTTTTAATTTCCGACACTGGTCACAGTTGGAAAAACCTTATTTCCGACACTGGTTACAGTTGAATTTTTTTATTTTTTTATTTCCGACACTGGTTACAGTTGAATTTTTTTATTTCCGACACTGGTCACAGTTGGAAAAACCTTATTTCCGACACTGGTTACAGTTGAATTTTTTTATTTCCAACACTGGTCACAGTTGGAAAAACCTTATTTCCTACACTGGTTAGAGTTGATAAAAACCTTATTTCCGACACTGGTCACAATTGATAAAAACCTTATTTCCGACACTGGTCACAGTTGAAAAAACCTTATTTCCGACACTGGTTAGAGTTGAGAAAAACCTTATTTCCGACACCGGTTAGAGTTGAATTTTTTTTATTTCCGACACTGGTTACAGTTGGAAAAACCTTATTTCCGACACTGGTTAGAGTTGAGAAAAACCTTATTTCCGACACTGGTCACAGTTGAATTTTTTATTTCTGACACTGGTCAGGGTTGAAAAAACCTTATTTCCTGCACTGGTCAGGGTTGAAAAACCTTATTTCCTGCACTTGTAAGAGTTGAAAAAACCTTATTTCCTGCACTGGTCACAGTTGATTTTTTATTTCTGATCACAGTTGGAAAACCCTTATTTCCGACACTGGTTAGAATTGAGAAAAACCTTATTTCCGACACTGGTTAGAGCTGAGAAAAACCTTATTTCCGACACTGGTTAGAGTTGAGAAAAACCTTATTTCCGACACTGGTCAGAGTTGAAAAAACCTTATTTCCGACACTGGTTAGAGTCGATTTTTTTATTTCCGACACTGGTCACAGTTGGAAAAACCTTATTTCCGACACTGGTTAGAGTTGAGAAAAACCTTATATCCGACACTGGTCACAGTTGAAAAAACCTTATTTCCGACACTGGTTAGAGTTGAGAAAAACCTTATTTCCGACACTGGTCACAGTTGAAAAACCTTATTTCCGAAATTGATCACAGTTGAAAAACCTTATTTCCGACACTGGTCACAGTTGAAAAAACCTTATTTCCGACATTGATCACAGTTGGAAAGAACTTTCTTTCCGACCTTAATAACAGTTGCGGAGAACCTTTATTGACACTGGCCAAAGTTGGAAAGAACCTAATTGACGACGAAACATCAATTGACCCAGAATTTCTATAATTTTGTAAAAGTGTTTTGCGTTACTTTTCGTATTCCAGTTTTATGTAATTTTTTTCTTATATACCCAGCATACCAATATACCCCACATACGAGTATAAGTCACACCAAAATCGGAAATTTCTTACAAAATGGTGCGCGTTATATTCGCTAAAATACGGTACTTTTATATTGGTCATAGTTGTAGAGAAGTATTGTTGTAAGTCGGAAAATTTCCTTATTTTTCCGAAAAAATGAAAAAAAAGTTTCCATTTTTATGTTTTCCGATTTGGGGAAATTTTGCACAATTCGCAAAATTTTCCGGGAATTTTTCCGCACTTAATATTTCCAGAAAATTAACAATTCTAAAGAGAAGTTTGGAAAAGCTTTTTTCGGATACTGGTCACAAATATCATTGACGGTAATTTTGATGATACTGAAAGTAGTAATATCCGCCAGAGGCTGCAGTGGATAAGAATTCTGGCTGTCCTCGGAGAGCCGCCCACTGAAACAGTGGAAATTGCATAAGCTTCCCAAACTTACGAACTACGTACAATAAGAAGAAATATGAAACGAGGAATTTTCGAAAATGCTTCTATTACATTGTTTGAATTTATATTGAAGGTTTTATATTTGTATTATACTGTACATGTACTTCCTATAGCGGTGCTTATAGGTAACATACACGTGACGTCAATGTATCTATAATACAAGGCTATTTTTAAAGCTTTTGAGCTATATATATTCTTGAAATCTTATAAATCACTTTATCGCATAAAAAAGTTATTTTTTCATGACATTTTTGGCCAAATTTTGTTCATAAAACACGTATCATTTTCATTCCCATTTTCACACGCTACACGAAAAGTTGACCGTCGAGTAAATTACTCGTAATTTGGAAAATAAATACGTTTTTTCTACTACAAAATATGTTCATTGATAAAAGTATTTTATATTCATATTTCCATTTAGTTTTGTTCAATTGAAAAGATATTAAATATTAGGCTTAAATATTTATAGCTAAGCTTAGGCCATAAAAACTTGCGAACAATTTGGAACAAAAGCGTTTTGTGGCCAACACCGGGTTGCCACAGGTCATCGAAATATTAGGGAATTTTAAGAATTTGGAAAATGTCGGGAATTTTTAAAAATTTGAGAAAAGCCGGGGAATTTTAGGCATTTGAAAAATGTTGGGGAATTTTAGGCATTTGAAAAATGTCGGGGAATTTTAGGAATTTTTAAAAATGTCGGGAATTTTTAAAAATTTGAGAAACGTCGGGGAATTTGAGAAAAGTCGGTAAATTTTACGAATTTGAGAAAAGTTGGGTAATTTGAGGAAAATCGTGGAATTTCACGAATTTGAGAAAAATCGGGGTATTTTAAGAATTTGAGAAAAGTCGGTGAATTTCATGAATTTGAGAATAATCAGGGTATTTTAAAAATTTGAGAATAATCAGGGTATTTTAGGAATTTGAGAAAAGTCGGGGAATTTCTAGAATTTGAGAAAAGTCGGGGAATTTCTAGAATTTGAGAAAAGTCGGGGAATTTCTAGCATTTGAGAAAATTCAGGGAATTTAAACCGAGGGGTCGGACACTTGCCATTATTTTGTACGGGATTTCGGGATTTCGTAGAGATTTTGGCGATTTTATCATTACTTTTTGAAGTGATTTTGGGATTTCAATGTTAATTTACCATAGAGAGAGTTTAAAGATTTTGCGATTTTAGACAAAGTGTACGGGATTTTGGTAAATGTCCGACCCCTCGATTTAAACTATAACCTGAAGAAGTAAAATACAGTACCAAAATGACAAATTTTGGCCTTAAAAGTTGTCAGGGAAAATTTATAAAAGTGGTTAGGGAACAGTCAGGGAATTTGTAATTTTTGTGGAAACCCAGCAACACTTGTTTAAATGTACGTATTTTGCATTCTCACGGAGCAACTCGGTTGGCCAACACCGTTTGGCAAAAATGTTGGCTTACGTAGAAAACATTTTCACACCCAACAGGAAACGTTTGGGTAATATTTGGAAATAACACGATATTTCTGCCTCCAGTACCTTATAATAAAAAGCAGAAAAAAAGTTGAATTACCTTATTTCATTGTTTCATAATCCTGATTCCGTCAAACAGTTTTGGAACAATTGTAAAGTTAAAATATTTTAATTTGAATGATTAGCGAATCGGGCTTTTATTCAAAAGGGGAGTGACATATGTCTCTAAACCTTGATTCGGGCGGTTTTCAAGGCTACATTCTGAACGTCACTGTTTCATGGTTGTCGTTAAGACTTGATCCTCCCCTTATTTTACCCAAATTACTTTAATCAAAAAACCACTTTGATCTCGCCGTATTATGCAAATTGAAAGTTGAAAATACTGAAGAGTAAACTGGCAAAATAACATTTTAAAAATTATTGATTTAAAAGATGTACTTCATAGTGTATAAAATAGGTTTTTAGCAACGCTAAATTAATTTTTTTACTTTATTAATTTAATTTAGTTTAGCTTAATTAATTAATCAATTGAATCGATTTAATTAATTTAATTTAGTTTAGCTTAATTAATTAATCAATTGAATCGATTTAATTAATTTAATTTAGTTTAGCTTAATTAATTAATAAATTGAATCAATTTAATTAATTTAATTTAGTTTAGCTTAATCAATTGAATCAATTTAATTAATTTAATTTAATTTAATTTAATTTAATTAATTAATCAATTGAATCAATTTAATTAATTTAATTTAATTTAATTAATTAATCAATTGAATCAATTTAATTAATTAATCAATTGAATCAATTTATTTAATTTAATTTAGTTTAATTGATTAATCAATTGAATTATTTTAGTTTAATTGATTAATCAATTGAATTATTTTAGTTTAATTGATTAATCAATTTAATTATTTTAGTTTAATTGATTAATCAATTTAATTATTTTAGTTTAATTGATTAATCAATTTAATTAATTTAATCAATGTAATCAATTTAATTATTTTAGTTTAATTGATTAATCAATTTAATTATTTTAGTTTAATTGATTAATCAATTTAATTAATTTAATCAATGTAATCAATTTAATTAATTTAATCAGTGTAATCAAATTAATTAATTTAATCAGTGTAATCAATTTACTTAATTTTATCAATGTAATCAATTTAATTAATTTAGTTTAATTGATAAATCCATTTAATTAATTTAATTTAGTTTAATTGATTAATTAATTTAATCAATTTAATTTAGTTTAATTGATTAATAAATTTAATCAATTTAATTAATTTAATCTAATTAAATTTCTAATTTACTTTATCGATACATGAAAATAACTAATTAATTAGATACGAAAAAGGCCATTTGCAAATAAAAAAATCGATTTAAATTAAGTAATTAGATTTTTATATTGTAACTTAAAGAATTCTACAATACTGTCATCGGGCGTTTTTCAAAATCAGAATGATATACCGTTATATTTAATGTTTGAAAAAGTCACGAAGGAATTTGTCTTGACGTAATTCTAACGATAATTATGAAACACCATTTGAAGTTTACTTTGCGAGCTATGTGGAAATGACATTCCATTGAATGTCATTTTTAAAGTGTTGACGCGCGTCTTATGACGGTGACAAGATTTAGAAGTTAAAAAAGAGCCGACAGACAATCGTAAAAGACAGTTTCTTTTTTGTAATTTTTGAAGCCCCCACGCCATTTCTATAATTGTTGCGAAGGTCTTTTTGAGGCGCGCTAAAGAGCTTTCTTATTACGCTCCAAAAGTCGTTATCAGGGAGGCTTCTCACGTTACGACAATAAACTTGTAAATGATATTATTCGCGCTTTGTATGCAAATTAATCCGCGCAAATTCCGTCAGGAGGTCGGCTGTACTTCCTACGAGGACCTTGCACTTAAATATTCCATTTTACGCGTATCAGATAAAATTATTTCTTAACGAAGTTTTCACGATTTTACGCTGAGTTAGAGATAACAGCGTAAAACTGATAACGACCCTCATCGTTAATGAAATTAACGTTTTAAACGGTTTGCTTTGCTTGTGGCTTAAGGAATTTTTCTCAAAAATAAAACCGTAGACATTATATGAAAACCTAATTTAATTTTTGAAATTTGGCCAAGAATTTGAGGAAGAATACAGTAAAAGCCTATTTTTCGTTCAAGCTGAACGTTTCTGTTTTAACAACTACATAATTGAATTATAATTTTCTTATTAGGCTGAACCTTCCTTTAGTGCTTAAAATAATTTTGATGATTATAATATTAATAGTTAACGATATATAAGGTCCTAACTAAAGGGTAGTTTGGGAGCTTGCCCAACTTGTTTAGCTCCGGGGGTCCGAATTAAAACGTAATAATTTAATTACTTTTAAATTTAAAATTGTCAAAATTATTTTAAGCACGAAACAAGAGGCTGTTCTACACTTAAAGGGAATATAACCTGCAAAGCAATCTTTGTGGAAGACCCCTTCAATTTTTCAAACTTCCCTGTACAGTGGCGCCAAATATTTTTAAAGGCAAAGGCAAGAGCGGCCAGAACTGCAAACGTTGGTGTTCCACACCAAATACCTGGGGTTATATTCCCTTTAAATATTAATTTTATAAGTTAAAATACAAAATTAAAAGAGTTCAGCTTGAAATAGCGCGAAAGTAGACAATGGCCACTGTAGTCTTCCCCCTTAACACAAGCATAAAGTGAATTAAAGAATTTAAATGTAATACAAAGTGTTTGGAAAATTGGGGTAGTAATTTCGTTATTCCCCTTTCGTCTTTAAACTAATCATCTTGTCAAATTAGTTTTAAGAAATTTCTTGTAACGCAGCGCTCACGGATGGTTAACCTCGCTAATAAAAGAACACTTTTGCTAGTGACATGTTTCTCAGAATATAAGCAAAATTTGTTGAATTAATAAGTATTTTTCAAATAACTTATTAAAGGGTTTATGAATTTTCATATTTATGGTGGATCAACTAATTTAACATTTATGTCACCAGGTTTAACAGAAGGCTTCAGAAGCTAGGTGTGATTGGCGCTAGTTATGTTAACAGATTTATTGGGAAATAAATAAAAGTTTTATTTTAACCTAAAAAATAAAATTACATTAAAATAGATTATCTATGATTTTTCGATTTAGTTCATATTCCCTTTAAAATGTTTTCTACTGTTCTCAACGATTTTGAATGTGAAATGCGTTACATCGTTGTAAATTTTGACGAACTCACGAGTGAGTCGGGCCAAAACCTCCCTACACTAACTATTACCGTTAACCTCTACAAGTTTTTATGGAAGGGGAAACCGAAGAGCTCGGGGGGAAACCCCTTAAGCAGTGGGGAGAGAACTTGCAAACTGAACGCGGAAGGAGTCGTTTTTTAGTTTATTTCTAACAACTTAGGTAGTGTAATTGCTAATTGGATTGTGTCTTTAAGAATCATGTACAAATTTATAATTTTTCCATAATTGGGGGATCTTAAAATTAATTTTGCGCGTGAAAATACGCCGGTATGTTAGGGTATAAAAGCAGGTACATAAGCCTGCTATACATCGCAATGTAAAGGTACTGTCACGCGCAAAAACGTAATTTCGAAATCGGACAATTATGAAACTTCGCATTTTTCATTATACACATTTTCCACTGACTTGTGAGAGGTTTTAGCAACACAGACTCTATAACGAGCTTCATTACTGTTTTGCATCCGCTCGCTCTCGCATCTCACGTAACTTTTTTCGTCGATGACGTATCTGTGAATAGTAGAGGTATCCTAGTAAAATATTTCCCAGAGAGACATACTTATTGAAATATCGATCCCACTTTCAAACAGGACTATCCTTGTGAAGATTATCGCTGGAAATTACTGAAATTCAAACGATACAATGTACTTTTTTTTAGTATTGTACTGATTAACAATGTAACACTATTAATGTTTTGTAGTATGTCTACTGTTATTAGACATATTATATCGATAAAAAGTTAAAAACATTAAAAACCCTTAAAAAGTAATTTATGTTTCAATTTTTTATTTTTCCTATTTGCGGGAAAATTTTCTGGAAATTTTTCCGCATTTTATTTTTCCGGAAAATTAACAACGCTACTTTTTATTAATAATATCATATGTAACATAATCACTCATAAGTATGCCATAAAAGTATTTTCGTTAATGAAACCTTGTTCACGGGATATGACGTAAATTACGTCACTTACAACTCCGTGACGAAATACGCGTCATCAACTTTACTGATGGGAAACGGAAGTTAGTGAGAATTCCTCGCGCGTTTCTGGCTTTGCCCATGTCAAGTTTAGCTCGTGCCTCGCGATCACGTAATTTCATTTCCATGGTAACCTTTTCAATAGCGCAAGGATTATAAGCATTTTTGCATTTTTGGGTCCGCTTAATGTATGTTCCGCGTGAAACAAGGTCTCATTGAATTTTTTTCAATGGAAATGTTATACAGAGGCATACTTATGATAATTATTGTTACATATGATAATATTTATTAGTCGAGAAAGTAACCTTCGCGCTGTATTTATTTCTCATTTTCTCAAAAGTTCTCTTTACAAATGTTTTTAATCGTTTTCTACTTTTCTAATATAGGGAAAAGTAAAGATTCTGATTAAGTTGATAGTTGAATCCGCTTTTGATGGGAATCCAACAAAAAGAAGGGCCAGCACTGCTTTGAGCGCGCCCAACAAGAAAGAGAGACGAGGTGCATTTTTAATTGGAATTGAAATTTCGGATTCCCGCGAGGTGTCACTGGCGTCTCATTAGTCGCCGTCTATTTCGCCATAGAGAAAGATCGCCCTCTCTTTCTCCAATTGGAAAAACGCGTCAACAGGGTTTGACCAAAGAGTATAAAAACTACGTAACCTAGAGATATAATGACGGCCGAAAGCAGTAAAGGAAGTTGTAGCAACCGGGGGGAAGGCACTCAGTGAATTTGCACTTGAAATTTCGGTACCGCAGCGCCACTACGGCAGTTTTAAGTGGCAATCATTTTGATTTAGATCAACATTCTTGAAAATTCCTTAAGGACTTGGCTACCTTTAGGACTTGGCAAGGTTAGAAAACAAACGCCTTATTCTTCAATTTTTGAAAATAAACACCGAAACAACGAATCCACAAATTCTAACTAAAAAAATCACGAAACAGTAACCAATTACTGTCACTTTTTTGAATTGACAGATATTAGACAATTAAATATCCAAAATGCCAAATTTAGCACCTCCGCAACACCGTAACTGCCATTTTTCTCCGGTATTATTATTTATTGTACTATAAACTGCCGTAGTGGCGCTGCGGTACCGAAATTTGAAGTGCAAATTCACTGAGTGCCTTCCCCCCCGGTTGCTACAACTTCCTTTACTGCTTTCGACCGTCATTATATCTCTAGGTTACGTAGTTTTTATACTCTTTGGTTTGACTTACGCCTGAAAACTTGGGAATACATTTTTGGGTTATCGCGCCGTTGGCGCTAGATGTCATTTTCGGCAGTTCCTCCAACCTAGTGTATTAGGTCCGATTGGTTGAGTTTAAAAAGGTTTACGAACGGGGACTAAATAACTGCCATTTATTTACAACTGTGCATGGCGTTCACCGTCTTATGACCAAGGCTTAGCGTCAAATTGTGTTCGATTGAACAAATCCGAGGGGTTTTCTTAGAACCACAACTTGCTTTAATACATCGAATAGTTTGGTCGAATATTTTTGAATACAAAAAAAAACAAGTTATTAAATTTTGCCGAAATACTGCGTTTTATTCTTATTAAATTTAACGGTCCTATTACCATTGTTTAGACTTAGTGGGTTTTACCGTTTTAGTTTTATTTCACTGTTCTTGGAAATTCCCAAAACACGCCAAGCCGCGATAATCTAGAAAATAAGAGACCTAACAGCTGACTGAGCAGTTTTCTTTTGCATGGGCTGGCAAGAATTTTTCCCTCCGGTCTCCGCGTCGCTTTTTGGTCTCCGGACCTCCGGTCTCGGCGTCCCTTTTTGGTCTCCGGATCTCCGGTCTCGGCGGCGCTTTTTGTCTCCAGATCTCCGGTCTCCTCGGCGCTTTTTGGTCTCCGGATCTCCGGTCTCGGCGTCGCTTTTTGGTCTCCGGATCTCCGGTCTCGGCGGCGCTTTTTGGTCTCCGGATCTCCGGTCTCGGCGGCGCTTTTTGTCTCCGGATCTCCGGTCTCCGCGGCGCTTTTTGGTCTCCGGATATCCGGTCTCCGCGGCGCTTTTTGGTCTCCGGACCTCCGGTCTCGGCGTCCCTTTTTGGTCTCCGGATCTCCGGTCTCGGCGGCGCTTTTTGTCTCCGGATCTCCGGTCTCCTCGGCGCTTTTTGGTCCCCGAATCTCCGGTCTCGGCGTCGCTTTTTGGTCTCCGGATCTCCGGTCTCGGCGGCGCTTTTTGGTCTCCGGATCTCCGGTCTCGGCGTCGCTTTTTGGTCTCCGGATCTCCGGTCACGGCGTCGCTTTTTGGTCTCCGGATCTCCGGTCTCGGCGTCGCTTTTTGGTCTCCGGATCTCCGGTCTCGGCGTCGCTTTTTGGTCTCCGGATATCCGGTCTCCGCGGCGCTTTTTGGTCTCCGGATCTTCAGCCTCCATGGGAATTTTAAGTTTCCGATTTCCAATTCTGGATCCTGGAGGACGAAGCTGAACATTTTAGCTCCACTGTGTATGCCTCCCGGCCGTCTCCACAGATGGGCAAAAACCGAATTTTCCGAGCTCGAACTCTTTAATATTGTTCTAGATGGCGTCGTACTCTTTTTGGTCTGAGACTGGAGCTCGCGCTCGCGCTTTTCTCTTTTATTGCAGGAGAGTGAAGCTCGCGCTCAAAAATAGCTCTCGCGCTCTTTGGAGCTCTGCCCGTCTCCAATTTTAACAACTAGTGGTCTCCAGTCTCCATGCCTCCAGTCTCCGCAGCGCTTTTCAGCCTCCAGCCTCCAGCCTCCATGTAGCCGGCAATGTATGTTCTTTTGACGGCCTTGAAACTCGGCAATCAAGACAAACCTTACAAGAAAGACGAAATAATTTCTAATATTCCATTATTTCATCAGGACCAGGGGCGCAGTTGATAGTGTACCAGTAAAGTATGTGAAGTGTGTCTCTTGTCCGGCGTCCGGCTATTTTTCATTGGACTACTAAATTGGGTACGGGTAATTTGAAAAGACATATATATTAATACTTCTCTACATATGTCTTTATTAGCATTTCTGCAGGTGATTTGCAGGTTACCCGCGCAGGTTGCAGGTTGGACAGGTCGTTGCAAATTGCTGCAGGTTCCCCCTTTTGGGGCGCAACATCATGGAGTGTCCGAACACCCCCTCGAATCCAACGGATACCCCTTCCCAAGGTGTCCACGCAAATGTCTCGTGTGTTTTTTTAGTCATTAATGTAGAAACTTAATGGACACCCCCTGTTGTGCATGGCACCTCTGATCAGGACAAACGAATTATTTCGTGTTACCAAATTTTTAGCATACCTCTACATTTTTCGGTAGTTGATGTAGAAAACGAGTAGGGAGAACGCCTAGATGTTGCGTGAAATATCTATTAAATAACCTTAATTTAAAGGGCTACAGAATAGTTTGAATTTTGAGGGTGTGACTGTAGAATCACGTTTTTTGGGAAGCGATTAGGTATGCCTGTGACGTGACGGGAGGAAATTAGCTACCAGAAATTCTAACAGAATTTTTCAAACGATTACGTGGCTCTTTTATCGACGAAATAATCACAAGAAAATATATAAGAGGAATAGAAACTTTAGCTTTGACAAGGATCTCAGCTAAAGTAAATCGAAGCTAGTACCTCGAAATAATAAATCGGTCTAGTTGCTATTCCTCTTATATGTTTTCCTAATATTTTTTCGAATTAACGAAGACAGTTGAGGCATCAAGCAAAGCCTTAAAGCAGGGGTGATCAAGTTTTCGCTCCTAAAGATAGCCTTTTTTGAAGGTCGAGATTACCAATTTCAAGGTCGATATAATCATGTTTATAATAGTTATTTTTTACTGTAAGTGTTGATATGTGTGTATGTGTGTATGTGTTAACCCCGAGATGGCCAGGGGTTCCGAGAATTCGCAGCGCGACCATCTTTGTTTTTGTCAAGAGTTTAAGATAAGTAAAAAGATGAGTTGGGGTTCCGCCAGAATTAGGTGAATAATTTAGGGTTCCATAGAAAACAAAATTGGAACGGCTGCACTATGTCGTCTACTATGATAGGAATTTATTGTAGGTTGAATTTCTAGTACATACAGGGTGTTTCAAAAAGTTATGCAAAAATTTTAAGGAGTTGTAGGGGTTGAGTTGAGAAGTATGCCTGTTATTGTCCCATTTTCCTACGATGAGTTAAAAGAGCGCCAGAGAGCTTCAAAGTGTGGCCTACTAGCCCCTGGAATTAGGCTGCAACAAGCGCAAAATAAAGCAGCAGGGAAATGAGAACATAAAGGTTTGGTTTCATGTGATAGGTTAAAGGGGTCTTGGTAAACAAATCGAGGTAATTAGCGTAAAAAATTAAACATAAACCGTATTTTAAGTCGTGATGGACCGCTATTTCTCATCACTTTCAAACTAGAGGTCGGGGATGGTTAACTTTTATTCAATAGATAAAGCTATCAAAATTATTCGTAAAATGTTTTGATCAAGTAATTTATATATCTGTATTATCCGTTTAATTTTTTGATAAATTTGTAAAATTAATCGGAAAAATGACGTTTTTTTCGATAAAAAGCTCAAATTTTACGAATAATACATGTTTTTTAATCATTTTCCGAAATATTAACCGGTAAATTTCTTTGTTTACATTTTCCCCCCAAAAAAATCAATTTAATCATGGATAATGATTAACCGTTACCGACCTCTATTTCAAACAGCAACAATGGAGTTCAAATCGGAAGAACTGGCGGATATTCATTTAGTGTATGGACTAGTGGATGGCAATGCTTTGGCTGCTCAACGTCTCTAGCAGGAAAGGTATCCGAACCGGCATGAATGAATATTTGAATGAATATTTATTTTCCCATTAAAATACAAATCCCTTTTATAACAGGGAGGAAACCATTTACTGGATTCGCGGCGCATCCCCGTGCTTGTTGCAGTCTACTTTCAGGGGCTAGTAGGCCACACTTTGAAACTCTCTGGCGCTCTTTTAACTCATCGTAGGAAAATGGGGAAAAAATGGGCATACTTCTCAACTCACATAAAAGCGTATCTTAAAACAGTGTTAAAATGGTTTTTATAATAAATCAGTAGGCCTAAGTATTTATCCACTTCCACTCAAAAGGTACAAATTGGCGCTATCTAGTATAAATAGGCCTTTCCATAATATATTTCTAAGTGCTCTCACTGTTTATTTTACGTCACCCACCACCAATTTCGCTAAAACTAAACAAAAAGTTGGCTGTCCTTTTAACATTTTCCGGAAAGATTTTCCAAACATTTTACACGGAGCTCAGGTTAGGCTTAGTGACTTTGGAGTTCAAACTGATTTTAATTTTTTTCGATACTAATTAAATGAATTATTATTGCAATACTCATATCAACTCTGTGAAAGTATTGTTAATACTTAGATATTTATTTGTTAGTATTTTATGATAAACAACAATCTTTACCTGATACACTAGCTACTGTGATTGTCAATGAATTATTAAGCCCTAGTTCAAGAGGCTATGAACTGTTAAACATCATCGAAACCGTACCAAATTTTTCGTTATTTTAAATATTTAAATCCTCTCCTTATAATACTTTTATACTTTAAACATTTGATATGACAAATTTAACAATATCACTTGGGTTAATTTTAATCCGCCGTGTTTTGTAAATACTTGCACTCGGTAACAGACGACATACCGAGCTCAAGAGTCCAGCGAGGGTAAAATAAATTACGAAGAACAACTTTCTAATTGGAATTTTTGCTCTAAACCTAATGGCTCTCGAGATAATTTAAGTATGACCTTGAAGACGTGGTTCAAGGTCATACAATTTTCCGAATATTAAAATCTCCCACCATGATGAGATTGTCTAGCAAATTTCGATCATGTAGTACGACTGGTTTTGGAGTTATTAGCGCTTTCTTGCAATTTTCCCTTTTACGACCATTGTGATTTTGGTAAAAGTTTCTTCAACTTCCTATTGGTCGAATCCCATCGGGTTTACGTTATTAAGGTCTAAAACGTGACGGGGAACACTTTTATAGTTGGAACCAACTTTCTAACACATACTGTTCTCGAGATAGTTTTTGGGTGACCTTGAAGACATGGTTCAAGGTCATCAAATTTTCAAAGTAGGTTTCCCCCTACAAACGCTATACGACCTAAAAATTTCAAATTCGTACCTCCAGATATTTGCCCTGAAAAAGTCTATTAAAGCATTAAAAACGACCCACTAAGGGCTTTCTTTAAAGGGGAATGGCCAAGCTTTTCCAAATATATGGCCTTATTTCCGTATCAAAAGATTAACAAGACGTTCATTATACTAACACGTACCTTTTTTTGTCTTGAAAAAATAGCTTTTGGCCCAAAAAGTTGAAATGAAAAATAACGCCAGGTGTTTGGGTTTGAATTTTCGCCGCCATCTTAGGGGCTTTCGCCAGCGCCCCTAACCCCGTACGAGCGATTTGCGAACTATCCTAACTTTTAAAATCGCGCAATTTAGGCTTAGGTCTCTCATAACTGGAACGCGCCGCGCGTGCAAAACATGTTTTTTGCGTCTTCAGCAGCGCGCGCTTTTACGTTGTTTTTCTGTCTCACCGACTTCTCACCAGGTGTCGTGCGCTTTTCAATTTCCCGAAATTTCTTTATTTTATTAAAAATTAACCACTCAATATTTTTTATGCGGTTTTCGTAATAAATTTTAGTTTTTAATGGGCTATAGGGCTATCTAACTAATACCGCTCCCCTTTAAATATTTTTTCTGAAAATAAATTTGTGAATTGGTATTGATGTCTAAACCCATTTACCAATGCAAAATATTATTTATCAAACTAGAAGGCAAATCCTTGTTGCTTTAATGACCATTTTAATTCCTTATAAGCCAGTTAATTTATCTTGAAAATAGCGTTTTCGCCAAGAATGAAGCCTACTTTTTGGTCCGGTAAGATGTATCGACGGAAAGAGAGATCGACCATTCGAATCGCCGTCATCTCGATGATAAAAGCGTTTTTGGGAGCCGGTCATTTGTCGGAGACATCCGGAAGACCGAGACGCTAATCGCGGACCGACGCAGACTTCACCTTCCCGAGATACTCGCGGCCGAACTGAATGTTGATCTTGGCTCCGACGGTCGTAACGAGGGGCGTAAGGATCCCTGACATTGTTGTTTTTGCCCCCCCACGCGGCGACAAGCGCGACCGAAGACAAAAAGAAGGGGAGTAAAAAAGAAAAAGGTTGGAAGGTCCAAAGTCCCTCCGGGTTGCGTCCCGATGGAGAATGCGCTAATATTACGTGTCTTTCTCTCCGGGTGCCCTCGCATCAGATTGGAATGCGACGGATGGCAGACCCACTGCCTCCGCCGCCGCCCCACAATCGCATTCATCAGATGGGAGACAATAATAGTGGGTCTCTCTCTCTCTCTCGCGACGCGATCTTCTGCCGGGATGATCATAATGAAAAGGAGAACTTTGGGAGGCTGCGAGGTAAAGACCTGGCAAAGGTGTCTCTTCCATTAGATGCTCCGTGTTCTCCTTTTTCTTATTCTAGCTAGTTTCCGGACGACTCCGCTGCAAACTAACACCGTACATTCTCTCTTCGCGCTATCCACTAAAAATAGAATTGTTAGTTGCTACGGAATAATCGGCTCCAAGGTGGGAAATGCACTATTTGTGACTTAGTTCCTTCGTGTTTTTGATTTTTATTGCTTCCACAATTATTTTATGTCGTTATACCATAAGTTTATAATTACGTTATACCATAAATTTATAACAGGGTTGCCACGGTACCTGGAAAAACTGGAATTCCTGGAAACGTCGGGGAATTTCATTATGGGTCTAAAAATCAGGGGAAAGTGAGGGAATTTCAATATGGGTCTAAAAATCAGGGGAAAGTGAGGGAATTTCAATATGGGTCTAAAAATCAAGGAAAAGTCAGGAAATTTTAAGAATTAGTCTAAAAATCAGGGAAAAGTCAGGGAATTTTAAGAATTAGTCTAAAAATCAGGGAAAAGTCAGGGAATTTTAAGAATTCGTCTAAAAATCAGGGAAATGTCAGGGAATTTTAAGAATTAGTCTAAAAATAAGGGAAAAGTCAGGGAATTTTAAGAATTAGTCTCAAAATCAGTGAAATGTCAGGGAATTTAATTTCGGTTGCAAATAGGAAACCTTTAATGAAATTTAGGGTAAAAAATACAAAATTTTGCCACAAAATAAGTCAGGGAAAATCTGGAAAAGTCAGGGAATTTGAATGAGAAAAAACTGTGGCAACCCTGTATAATTACGTTATACCACAAATTTATAATTACGTTATACCATAAGTTTATAATTACGTTATACCATAAGTTTATAATTACGTTAAATCATAAGTTTATAATTACGTTTTACCGTAAGTTTATAATTACGTTATACCATAAGTTTATAATTACGTTATACCATAAGTTTATAATTACGTTAAACCATAAGTTTATAATTACGTTAAACCATAAGTTTATAATTACGTTATACCATAAGTTTATAATTACGTTAAACCATAAGTTTATAATTACGTTATACCATAAGTTTATAATTACGTTATACCATAAGTTTATAATTACGTTATACCATAAGTTTATAATTACGTTATACCATAAGTTTATAATTACGTTAAACCATAAGTTTACAATTACGTTAAACCATAAGTTTATAATTACGTTAAACCATAAGTTTATAATTACGTTATACCATAAGTTTATAATTACGTTATACCATAAGTTTATAATTACGTTATACCATAAGTTTATAATTACGTTAAACCATAAGTTTATAATTACGTTATACCATAAGTTTATAATTACGTTATACCATAAGTTTATAATTACGTTATACCATAAGTTTATAATTACGTTATACCATAAGTTTATAATTACGTTATACCATAAGTTTATAATTACGTTAAACCATAAGTTTATAATTACGTTAAACCATAAGTTTATAATTACGTTATACCATAAGTTTATAATTACGTTATACCATAAGTTTATAATTACGTTATACCATAAGTTTATAATTACGTTATACCATAAGTTTATAATTACGTTATACCATAAGTTTATAATTACGTTATACCATAAGTTTATAATTACGTTATACCATAAGTTTATAATTACGTTATACCATAAGTTTATAATTACGTTAAACCATAAGTTTATAATTACGTTATACCATAAGTTTATAATTACGTTATACCATAAGTTTATAATTACGTTATACCATAAGTTTATAATTATGTTATACCATAAGTTTATAATTACGTTAAACCATAAGTTTATAATTACGTTAAACCATAAGTTTATAATTACGTTATACCATAAGTTTATAATTACGTTATACCATAAGTTTATAATTACGTTATACCATAAGTTTATAATTACGTTAAACCATAAGTTTATAATTACGTTAAACCATAAGTTTATAATTACGTTATACCATAAGTTTATAATTACGTTATACCATAAGTTTATAATTACGTTATACCATAAGTTTATAATTACGTTATACCATAAGTTTATAATTACGTTATACCATAAGTTTATAATTACGTTATACCATAAGTTTATAATTACGTTATACCATAAGTTTATAATTACGTTATACCATAAGTTTATAATTACGTTAAACCATAAGTTTATAATTACGTTATACCATAAGTTTATAATTACGTTATACCATAAGTTTATAATTACGTTATACCATAAGTTTATAATTACGTTATACCATAAGTTTATAATTACGTTAAACCATAAGTTTATAATTACGTTAAACCATAAGTTTATAATTACGTTATACCATAAGTTTATAATTACGTTATACCATAAGTTTATAATTACGTTATACCATAAGTTTATAATTACGTTATACCATAAGTTTATAATTACGTTATACCATAAGTTTATAATTACGTTATACCATAAGTTTATAATTACGTTATACCATAAGTTTATAATTACGTTAAACCATAAGTTTATAATTACGTTATACCATAAGTTTATAATTACGTTATACCATAAGTTTATAATTACGTTATACCATAAGTTTATAATTATGTTATACCATAAGTTTATAATTACGTTAAACCATAAGTTTATAATTACGTTAAACCATAAGTTTATAATTACGTTATACCATAAGTTTATAATTACGTTATACCATAAGTTTATAATTACGTTATACCATAAGTTTATAATTACGTTATACCATAAAATTATAATTACGTTATACCATAAGTTTATAATTACGTTATTCCATAAGTTTATAATTACGTTATACCATAAGTTTATAATTACGTTATTCCATAAGTTTATAATTACGTTATACCATAAGTTTATAATTACGTTATACCATAAGTTTATAATTATGTTATACCATAAGTTTATAATTACGTTATACCATAAGTTTATAATTATGTTATACCATAATTTTATAATTACGTTATACCATAAGTTTATAATTACGTTATACCATAAGTTTATAATTACGTTATACCATAAGTTTATAATTACGTTATACCATAAGTTTATAATTACGTTAAACCATAAGTTTATAATTACGTTATACCATAAGTTTATAATTACGTTATACCATAAGTTTATAATTACGTTATACCATAAGTTTATAATTACGTTATACCATAAGTTTATAATTACGTTATACCATAAGTTTATAATTATGTTATACCATAAGTTTATAATTACGTTAAACCATAAGTTTATAATTACGTTATACCATAAGTTTATAATTACGTTATACCATAAGTTTATAATTACGTTATACCATAAGTTTATAATTATGTTATACCATAAGTTTATAATTACGTTATACCATAAGTTTATAATTACGTTAAACCATAAGTTTATAATTACGTTAAACCATAAGTTTATAATTACGTTATACCATAAGTTTATAATTACGTTATACCATAAGTTTATAATTATGTTATACCATAAGTTTATAATTACGTTATACCATAAGTTTATAATTATGTTATACCATAAGTTTATAATTACGTTAAACCATAAGTTTATAATTACGTTAAACCATAAGTTTATAATTACGTTATACCATAAGTTTATAATTACGTTATACCATAAGTTTATAATTACGTTATACCATAAGTTTATAATTACGTTATACCATAAGTTTATAATTACGTTATACCATAAGTTTATAATTACGTTATACCATAAGTTTATAATTACGTTAAACCATAAGTTTATAATTACGTTATACCATAAGTTTATAATTATGTTATACCATAAGTTTATAATTACGTTATACCATAAGTTTATAATTATGTTATACCATAAGTTTATAATTACGTTAAACCATAAGTTTATAATTACGTTAAACCATAAGTTTATAATTACGTTATACCATAAGTTTATAATTACGTTATACCATAAGTTTATAATTACGTTATACCATAAGTTTATAATTACGTTATACCATAAGTTTATAATTACGTTATACCATAAGTTTATAATTACGTTATACCATAAGTTTATAATTACGTTATTCCATAAGTTTATAATTACGTTATACCATAAGTTTATAATTACGTTATACCATAAGTTTATAATTATGTTATACCATAAGTTTATAATTACGTTATACCATAAGTTTATAATTATGTTATACCATAATTTTATAATTACGTTATACCATAAGTTTATAATTACGTTATACCATAAGTTTATAATTACGTTATACCATAAGTTTATAATTACGTTATTCCATAAGTTTATAATTACGTTATACCATAAGTTTATAATTACGTTATACCATAAGTTTATAATTACGTTAAACCATAAGTTTATAATTACGTTAAACCATAAGTTTATAATTACGTTAAACCATAAGTTTATAATTACGTTATACCATAAGTTTATAATTACGTTAAACCATAAGTTTATAATTACGTTATACCATAAGTTTATAATTATGTTATACCATAAGTTTATAATTACGTTAAACCATAAGTTTATAATTACGTTAAACCATAAGTTTATAATTACGTTATACCATAAGTTTATAATTACGTTATACCATAAGTTTATAATTACGTTATACCATAAGTTTATAATTACGTTATACCATAAGTTTATAATTACGTTATACCATAAGTTTATAATTACGTTATACCATAAGTTTATAATTACGTTAAACCATATGTTTATAATTACGTTATACCATAAGTTTATAATTATGTTATACCATAAGTTTATAATTATGTTATACCATAAGTTTATAATTACGTTAAACCATAAGTTTATAATTACGTTAAACCATAAGTTTATAATTACGTTATACCATAAGTTTATAATTACGTTATACCATAAGTTTATAATTACGTTATACCATAAGTTTATAATTACGTGATTTAATCAATTTAATTGTGATTAAACATGATTTAATCAAAATAATCACGATTAAATCGGATTTAATCTTTTGAGGGGTGCGTCGTTAATCAAGGAAGTGACCTGCCCCTCGATTTTCGTCCATTTTGTAGAACGAGCTGTCGAAGAACTTTTACCATTTATTGGCGAAAGAGCAGCTTTAAAGAGAACATAACCAAAAGGTTCGCATATTACCCACTCTCTCCTGTGGCATTTGACATTTTCGACGCTGCTTAGTGGTTTTGTTGAGGAGGTAATCCTTGAAATTGTTGGGGTTTCCAGAAAGAGCGCTTTGGAGGTTATATTCCCTTGAAAACCCACTATAAACCTGGCATTTTTCTCGTAAAGTTCGCATTAAAGGTTTTACAACAACAGCTTCCGGGTTAAGTTAAGGGGCGTTCACACTACCACTTTTAAAGGTCAGTTAAGCCCAGTTCACACTATACATTTAATTGGACCACTTAATGGTATCCAACTAATTGTAAGGAAGACAAGTTGGCAAGCCAAAATATACCTCTCCTCGGTAGAATTGTCCCTAGTGGTATTAATTTCTCGTGATAACCCTTAAAGATATATCTCCGCAATTTAGAGTTATTTGTTAAAAATATTAACCCATTTCTATCCCGCCCGGTATAAAATTTTAATTATAATTAAAATAATTGAGACGAAACGACCAATTTTAATTTATTCAGAATATCATAAGTTAAGTAGTTACAACAGTACGTTAGACGTACTATAACAATGCACAATTGAATTAAACCCTTTTACAGAACACGTTTATCAGTTAAATATAATACGACGCAAATTTTAATGAAAGAAATATCTACAGAGGCTTTTTGGAATTACTCGCTTACGAAATACTTGCCGCATCTTTAACGCTCATTTTATTTCAACACTCGCCCTTGATGAAGATACCGTAGATATCTGGTAGTGGACAACTCGTTCACTTCCTGTTGACGTTGTGACGCATACCACATGAAAAAGACCAATGCCGTCCAATTTCCAATATCATATAATGACTCGCACACCCAAGAAATCGTAGATATCCAAATATCCACACCAAATGTATTTACAAGAAGCAAAAACCTTACCATCAACAAAGCACAGAGAGCCACTTGACTAACCGCCAGCTTTTAAAGCAATTAACGTTAAATTATCTCCTTTGAATTAACAGAACTATATATAGGTCGTTAAGAAAGTGGACTACCCACAGGGTCTACCCTTTAACCCTCTAATCTCGGCTGACTGCGCTAAAACAAGATTTAACCTTTAAAAAATACCAGATTAGGCCTTCATAAATTCATTAATAAAAAAAGACTTTATTACCTATTATGCTTACGATGCCTGTCTTAATTTCAGTGAATCTAAGCAGCTATCGGTGGTTCTGTGGTAGAGCGCTCGACTGCCAAGCCGAATGGTCTGGGTTCGAAACCTGGGTGGCGCATTTGTTTTTAATCAATAGAGAAACGCTAAATTAGAATTTCTTCGATGCAATAATTTCAATTTCAATTCTATTTCAATTAAACCAAAATTTCGTACTCTATTAAATACGCTTCCGATAAAGCTGAAGGTCTAATTTTCAATAAGGCGTAACAAGTGTCGGTGGTTCTGTGGTAGAACGTCCGCCTGTCAATCAGGAGGTCTCGGGTTCAAATCCCGCCCGATACGATCGCAAATTGATACTAAGACGAATACCGTGTACAACTGGTGGAAACCCTGCCATTGAACGTTGAGAGGTAGCATTACACTCAGCACTCGGTCCGTCCCAAAGTCATTAAGAAGAAGTTGGAGAGAAAACGCCCATATAAACACAACAGACTCAACATGCACATCCATCAGAACACAAACACAACAAATTCAACACTCACAACCTACGCATAAACATTACAAAAACGTAATACACCAAACCGTCACGACGGTGAGTGAAAAAACACCATCCAAACCAAACCGTAAATGCATCCGTTAACGCTCACCGTCGCACGGTGGTTTTGCCAACCCTTTGAGAAACTGCGTACGCAGTGATTACACTTTGCACCGAAAATGCGAACGCGTTCGCAGTCCTGACTGACAGACACACCCACAGACCCACCCACAGACCCACCCACAGACCCACAGACAGACACGGTCGTTGTATAACCCCTCCTAGGGGACTTTGTCCCCTCGGAGAGGTAAAAATTGTATAGCGTGAACAGAAATATTGTAACAATGGTTCCAACTATTTCTGTTCACACTATGCAATTTTCTTGTTTACAATTAGTTGGATACATTTAAGTGGCCCAATTAATTGTATAGTGTGAACTCAGCTTTAGTTTGGTGGACAGAAAGTTGGTTCAACTAATTTTGAATGCTATAAGCAGTGTAAACAACGAAAGTTGGTACCCTTTTTCGTTGGTAAAAGTTTCTTTTTGGGAAATCAACCTATAGGGCTTCTAACGGTGATCTGGTTTCTGTTGCTTTCCAAGATTACCTGGATTATTTTTAATCCGATACCTTTAGCGGATAACATATTTTGTTACTCTAATGGCAGTACGTGGATACGCCTTGCGCTTGTCTGACAAATCTAAATGATTTTCACGGATTGATCTGCTTTTTAACTTGTATCTTTATATTGTCTTGGTGGAATTAAGCCAATTTTTTGTTGCCATACAAAAATTTTAAAGGATAAAAAACATTTAACTAGATGTCTAAAGGTTGACAACAAGAACACCGATATCTACGCGCTTTATCTGAGAAAAAACGTCTTACTATACCTGTGGTCTCCTCGGTTACCGAAACCAAATAAAAAAACCCGATAGCCGCGGGTCAGATAAAAAAGGGTAGCCAGAGAAAACAGGTTGTTTATCGGAAATATATCTGATATGAGATATAGTAATCAGTTTGCCTTATTCAGATACTCGTTAGAACCAATTAAATTAGGTTATTATGTGACGTCACTCACTCTCTAACTTGAAAACCTTTGATCGAGCGTCTGCTTATTATTTAATAATGCTATTATGGAAATAGCAGCTTTGTTTTTGTCTAAATGGCATAAATTATGTACAGAAAATAGTAGAGCTGAAAAAATAGCAGACGAAAATAAAAGACGACCATAAAACCCGATAAAACCCTAGCTCCCTCGTGTGGATAATTGTTGTACTATTGACGGCTTTTAAAATTCATTTTGCGCGTGAAAATACCTCTACATGTTATGGTCAAAAAAGCACGCAAAGAAGGCTGTGGGCCCAAGACATGTACCTGTAGTGTCGCGCGCTAAAACGTCATTTCAAAATCCGTCAATTGCGACTCCCCAAAATTTAATATAATAAATTTCGCACACTTTTGTTTATGCTTATAACAATTATAAGGTTAAAATATTAAGAAATTCATAATTTAAATAAATTTTTGGCAAGATTTTGAAGCAAATTAAATATTTAGCGGGGGTCTCATTCTATGGTGCATACGGTCAAGTGTAAGTGGTTCAATTTTGAAAACAAAGATTGCATTTTTTCGAATACCCGTCGACGATACCTTATATGTGATTAATAATTGACGGATTTTGAAATGACGTTTTAGCGCGCGACACTACAGGTACATGTCTTGGGCACACAGCCTTCTTTGCGTGCTTTTTTGACCATAACATGTAGAGGTATTTTCACGCGCAAAATGAATTTTAAAAGCCGTCAATTGGTTTCTGGGAATTGAAATTTTTAAAATGGACATTTTACATGTAATAGTTGGTTGGAAGTGAGAAAAATGTTGTTTAAGCATATCAGTGTGCAAAATGTATTAGGATTAATTAGTCATGGTATCATTAGTATGTGAAACCAAATGGAATGAGCCAAAACCCATTTTTTGGTGAAAACACAAGGACACAAAACACACTAATAGCTCGTACCGATAGATCTTCGAGCGAACAAAAAGACGCGAAACTCGGACCAAATGGATCTTCGAGTGAAAAACTAAATTAAATTAAATAAAATAGCCAGAAATTACAACGGTAGACCGGTTTCGTCCTATTTGGGACTCGTCAGTACCGTGCGGGAAATCTGGCTCGCGACTATAACACCGAATAGAGAAGCTAAGCCTAAATATTAAAAATTTCAAAACGAGTTGCGAAGCAACGGAAAGCCGAATAGGGGGAGCGTGGTGGAGATTAGTATACACGCAATGTTAAGTTAAAAGGAACCACCTATGGACTGCATTGTAAAGGATTATATAATTAGCGAATAAGTGGATTAGTCCATTATGAAAAGGGATAATAAAGCTAAACCCTAAACCGGTCTACCGTTGGAAATTCTGGCTATTTAATTTAATTTAATTTAGTTTTTCACTCGAAGATCTATTTGGTCCGAGTTTCGCGTCTTTTTGTTCGCTCGAAGACCTATCGGTACGAGCTATTAGCAGAAGTTTATAATAAACCCCTTCGGGGGAAGTATTCAACTTCCCATTGAGCCCATGTTATTTTAATGATATATCATTCCGCGACAGTTCAAAAACCGCGCGTCACTACGGTCGCTATTCATTCGTTCTTAAAATCATGACGTTTTTTAAAATAAAAGTAGTACCAGAGGTCGACATCGGAGGATTTTTTTATTAAAAATAAAATGGCGGGAATCTACCGAGTTGGCAGTGGTGTTAATAAGGAAACACAATGTAATTTTTATATAAAAGATAATTTAAATAAGTCATGTCAGACTCGTGAATCAACAATTAAGAAATCAGTTAGTGGCAAGCGAACTAAAAATACAAAAGAACCTATACATCAACCAAAAAGGATTAATTATTGTCAGAGCCAATTAAGGCCTAACCACAATCACGATTTACGAAACACTAAAATAAGCCAGCCACTCTTAGCAACTTTACAGGTAAGAATAAATTATAATAGGGAATCTTATATATTACTTCTTTGGGTGTAATTTTAATGCTTGGTTTATTTATAGATCCTTATTTGCTGGTAGTGTATGCACTGGGTTTTAACTAATGAGTCAGTAATGACATGGTGAATTGGTTCAGTGTATCAAAGATCTTTAACTATCAAGCAGCGTTTATACCAACTCATCTACTAAGAAGAAACCTTTCCTCAGGTAGACTAGGAGTTGCGATAAAAGATGTATAGAAATAGTCAAGTTTATTTGGAATGCATCAAGAGCTTACCGAGCCAATTTGATGTAGTACCGTAAAAGTGTTTGTCAGTTAATTTTCCACGCTTATATCATTTGTTACAATTTATACCTTGACTAGGCTATGTAAATGCCAGATAATTAGGTAGAACAACAACGTATATCAAAAAGCAGGACCATTGTTTTACGTGTGATCAATATATTTAGCTATAAATTGTTTTAGACAATTACCAATTTTTGTACACTCGTGAAATTGCTGTTTTTCTATTTATTTTATAACTAGATTTATTTTAATTGCTATCAGCTAAGTTTTGAAATAAATATATTCATTTTCTAACAGAGAATTCTTTTCGGAAAATGTTGACTTATAATAGTAATTTATCTTATTTTCATTCGTTATTTTATTGGTGCCCAAACCATATTATAAAAATATATTTTTAAAATAAAAAAACCATTAAACTGTGTAAAAAATGCAATAATAAGAGTAAGAAAATTATATAATCAGAAAAAACATTTTCATGCACTATTTTATGGCTTTAAAAAAGATTTTGGATAACCTCTCATTCTTCAGAAACTGATTTGCTTTCCCTTCGTGGCTATATTATATAAATATATTTTAATAAAATAACGGATTTAACTATAAAAATTATAAAAACTAATAATAAAATTAGAGTAAGAAAATTATTAATTAGAAGAGCCAATCTTCCATTATCGAGCTCTCCTATTGGTCCGTGACTTGGGTATAAAAATTCGGAAAAATTACAGCGTTGCCGATTAACAGGAATCGCTAAAACGTTTCTGCACCGCGATTTCGGTTGCGAGGATCGCAAAATAAACAGCTCGCTAAATCTGAATCGCTAAATTGCGATCCTGTTAAAATTAACAGGAATCGCAAAACGTCTCTGCACCGGGCGCTTTAAAGCTTGTAAAAGAGCTTTGAAACACAGTGTCAATAAATTAGTTATGCAATTCCAGAATAGTAGTTCCTTGAACATCAATATTAAACATAAACGTTTGGCTTTTACAGCTAAATAATATATCATCTAAACATTCCATAAAGTTCTCTATATTTTTTAGTTCCTCCATAATCTTGAATAAAAAAAAATATAATTTAGTATTAAAATAATTCTACAAAATCGCCATAATATTCCTTAAAAAGTTTACTGCAACCAAAAAAACCCCGCCAACCCTCACTGTACTGTAAACGTTCCTTACATAAGTCTAGTTTATTAAAGCGGACGACGGAATGGATAACGGCGGCAAACGCTCGTGGCGTAGGATTATAACCAACCGCGAGTAGGCTCTGTTTGTATTCCGCCACGTTTAAGCAAAACCCCTGAAGTGCCGCGGAATGATGTATCACAAATAAAGTGAAGTTGAATACTTCCCCCGAAGGGGTTTATTATAAACTTCTGCTATTAGTAAGTTTTTAAATTTCTTCAAATTAGTTTGGGTTTAGCTTTATTATCCCTTTTCATAATGGACTAATCCATTTATTCGCTAATTATATAATCCTTTACAATGCAGTCCATAGCCGTGGTTCCTTTTAACTTCACAAAACACACTTCTTTCTATAGAGTGCCAGCAGCTTGAAACCCTGCGACGTCACCAATGTTAAACGTCCATTGCGAAAAAACGCGAGTTTTCATGACAACCACTACGGAAGCTACGGCTGTGACGTCACTAACTTTTAAAAACGCATCAACTGCTAGCACTCTATACCTCTATCGGGGATTAGCGTCTGCTGGTTTTTAAAATAGGCCGCTTAATTCTTGTGATACTTGCGCAGTAGGCCGGGAGTAGTGGCTCACTCCTGTAATCCCAGGCGTCCGGGAGGCAGAGTTTGTGGAAGGCCGTGTGAGGACGACCACCAATCCCCCAACGGGTGGTTGTCATACTTCCGCCACGGGTGTCCCAACCCTATCCCCAATTATCCCCCCGTTGGCGTGGCCGTTACACATATCTCGCACCTGATTAATCAAGTGGACGAGCGGACTGTATTGTCCCACCCGTCACAATGGCTCACAACGAGCAAAAAAAAAAAAAAAAAACTTGCGCAGTAGCGGTTACACATTTCCCCCGATAGACGGATAGTAAGAAGAGTTTTCGCGTTTGCTTAAGAAAGTCACCGACACCTAAACGTCCCTATATTAATTAGTCCAAGTTGGAAAAGTCCGAACCGCGTAGAGGTAGCAATTAGTAGATCGGATATGAGCAACTTATGGGCTACAATAAAATTGCATAGTGTGAACGTTTGAACGTTACTTTGTAGTTGCTCCGTGGTACGTAAACAAACCAATATTTCATCATTCTGTTCCATTAGAATCCTTTTACAGCGTCAAGTTCGCGGTAGAAAGGTTTGTCTAACTTGGCCAATAAAAGCGGGCGTGCTCGACGAACATTGAGTAGTGGGCCCCACCCTCTCGCTGCTGAAATTGCAGTTTGTATTTCGACAGTCGCGCTAAACATTTAACGAGCGAATTACCGATCCTTATCGAAGGTGTAACCGCTTTAGTTCCTCTCGAGCCGCCGAAAATCGCCTTCTCGCAGCGAGATGTTTATCCCTTCACTTACATCATCCCAAAGTGTACTTTTATTACGTGGCCTTTTCGTAAACGCCGCGCGCTGATGGGCGGCCGATTCGACGAACAAAGATTTTCATCCGTCAATCACGTAATTTCTCGCCTCTGGGATGTAATTATTCCGCGTGTGTGACCCGTACTCCAGACCGCCCCACTTTTACTTTATCTAGATATTTCGCGTGGCCCCGACGGGACCGGCTTCGAACGCGTTTCGCGCGGGGGCGCTACTATCGCTACGAACATTTAAGGCGAAAACGAAGTATCTCAAAATGCGGGAATTATCTTTTGAGTTTGGTGTTTCCTTAGGTTTATCAATTATTATTATTATTATTAATTAATTTATTGATTTTACATTTATGTTCAACAAGTTTTGCATCGTCCCTTTGCCACATAAGTGTGACACTCGTGCGTGGCTGGGACTATCTTATGATTATACAGAAACATACATTGAGTTATTTAAATCAATATACTGAACAGAACTTCGCGTTACATTAGATTAAATAAAATTTTGTGGATTAAGTGTTTAGCATATTATTTAGTTTTATAAGATCAATTTGTGTTAGTCATGTAAAAATTCGGTTTTTTAAAAATATTCAAATCGATACATGTTTTTGAATTTTACTCTAATAAATTATATATCAAGGGGTCGGACACTTGGCATTATTTTGTACGGGATTTCGGGATTTCGTAGAGATTTGGGCGATTTTATCATTACTTTTTGAAGTGATTTTGGGATTTCAATGTTAATTTACCATAGAGAGAGTTTAAAGATTTTGCGATTTTAGACAAAGTGTACGGGATTTTGGTAAATGTCCGACCCCTCGTTATATATCTTAGGACCTAGATAACAAGCATGTTTTTGCCCGATTCGATTGTTTCGCTCGAATTAATTAAAAAACCGCTTCGATTGGTTTCATTAGGGTAAAAACGTCGCGACGGTGATATCTAAAACTGCTGCGACGGTTAACGCCGACACAAAAAATCTCCTTTAGGCCTAAAGTTAGTTTCAACATGGAACTTTGGGAGTTGGGACGCAGAAAAGCTTTTGCACCCGTAAAGAAAAGTACATTGTGCTGCTAGTGGAAACTATAAGATTGGAGACTGTTTTTCACTAGCACAACAATGCCGTGACGGTGAACGTCGACGCAAAATATAGCAGTGCTCAAGGCTAGTTTTCACTAGGACAAAAACGCCATGACGCAAAAATATTGTATTAGGCCTATAACGAGGATTTTGTTTTAGGCCTAAGTTAAATCTTATCTTATTCGTTTTAGTGAAAAGCAGCTTTTACGGAGATATTTAGCGTTCGAACTTAATCTTTAAACAATTAGAAAACCAGAAGACCTGACCTAGCTTTCAAAAAGTTTACTTTTTAAATTTGTTTGAGAAAGATGATACATTTGATACACAGCGGTACAAAGATGCAGTCTACCATATACTAACTTTTTCAATGAATGTATTATTCAGTTCGTGAATTTTACAGCAGTTGATATCAGTTTCTCCTTCGATGCCAGAGAATGTGTTTAAAGTCGGTCCACTTTCTAATAACAGATTGGGTTACGTGCTTCTTGTTCCGAGTCGGCCGCTATCTGATTGTCCATCAGAAAGACATCAACTCTTGCCCTAGCAATTGTATCGACCCGCCTAAAAGCGAAGTGCACTCCCAAATTCTTGCCGAAATAAAACGCAAAATTTCGTAATAGTTAATACTTAAACGAATCGCGTGGGACATGAATAACGCACTTTGTAAGCCTAACGGCAATACACGATACGTTTCTCTCTCAACCATTTCCAATTTTAATGTTGGGTTCATAAATCGAGGGTTGACTGGGGTTAAATATTTGACGACTGACAGTAAAAATACATAAATTTATTAATGAAAACGAATCTTCTCGACGGGTGGGCGCTGGTTTTTTTTTGGCGCGAATGCATTCCTCAAAACTAACCCCTTTTATTTTTATGTAGAATTTAGGGGTCTTGGTAATTGGCAACAAGTCGTCGCGTATTTTCATTTCATTTTTTTTATTTTTTCAATCGCCCGCCCGTAAACTGTCAAAATTGATGTCTGTATCGAACACCTAGAAAAATTCCGATGTCCTAATAACACTCGAAAGAGTGTGATGGATTTGGGTGTTATTTATCGCGAAAAGTCAGTGTTTTTCCCCGATTTCAGTCAGGCTTTGTCACATTTCCACTTGTCGCAATCTGTATTTTTTTTTTGAAAAGATCAAAAGCCATTAATTGTTGTATCACGTATTTACTTTGGAGGTTTCGAAAAAAAATTCCGGTTCGTCAAGGGTGGTCTACTTGATAATACACGATTTCAACTGACGCCAGAGCCATCGCATGGTCAAAATTTGAAGCTCTTTGCAAATCACCCGCCGCGATTTTGTTTTAGTTCACGAACACCCACCGAGAAAAAGAGATTTCAAATTTAAATCGATAGAATGGATTTTGTTTCGGTTGGAGTTTCATTAGAACCATTATCGCGTTTGTAATTAATTTTCTGAAAACGAAGTAAGTTATTCCAAGAAAGTAATATATACCTCTCCTCGGAAGAATTGTCCCTAGTGGTATTAATCTCTCGAGAAAACCCTTAAAGATATATCTCCGCAATTCAGAGTTATTTACTAAAAACGTAATCCCGGTCCAATCCCGCACGGTATACAATTTAATTATAATTAAAATAATTTAGATGAAACAACCGAGTTTAATTTATTCAGAATATTATAAATTAAGTAGTTACAACAGTGAGTTAGACGAACTAGAACAATGCACAATTGAATTTAACCCTATTTACAGAACAAGTTTATTAGTTAAATGTAATACGAAGCAAAATTTAATGAAAGAAACATCTACAGAGGGTATTTGTATTTTTCTCGCTTACGAAATAACAACACAAACAAGTTGGCAAGGAAAAATATACCTCTCCTCGGAAGAATTGTCCCTAGTGGTATTAATCTCTCGAGATAACCCTTAAAGATATATCTCCGCAATTCAGAGTTATTTACTAAAAACGTAATCCCGGTTCAATCCCGCCCGGTATAAAATTTTAATTTAAATAATTGAGACGAAACAACCGAGTTTAATTTATTCAGAATAATATAAATTAAGTAGTTACAACAGCGAGTTAGACGTACTAAAACAATTCCCAATTGAATTTAACCCTATTTACAGAACAAGTTTATCGGTTAAATATAATACGAAGCAAATTATAAATAATTAATTAATTTTAAATTCAATATAATTCACAAAAGCGTAAAATGTTGTTGAAAAAAATTTACAAAAGTGTAAAATGTTGTAGGAAAAAAATTGACGTCAATAACTTTATAACAGCGTAAAGGACTATCGCTTAGCTGTTTTTGAAAAACACCGAAGCTTAACAAGCGTCGGTGGCTGAGGTGTTAGAGTAAATCTCTCCACGCAGCAGACCCGGGTTCGATTCCCGGCCGGCGCCAATAAATCGCAAATAAACACTAAGATGAATACCGTGAACAGTTGGTGGGAACCCTGCCATTGGAAGTTGAGAGGTTGTTAAACACTCAGCATTCGGTCAGTCCCAAAAGTCAACAAGAAAAAGTTGGAGAGAAATTGCACGTACACACAACCAACACTAACACAACCAACACTAACATAGCCAACACTAACATAACACACTCAACACCCACGACCGTCATAGCACAAACTAAACATTCACACCCTACACATAAACATTAAAATAACGTAATATCCAATCAAACTGCATCCACACTGTCGCGACGGTGCGCGTAAACCATCAAAACCAAACCCAACCGCATTGTAATCCGTTCACGCTCACCGTCAAACGGTGGTTTTGCCATCCGTTAGACTTCGCTCCCTAATTCCTAGCAACTGCGAACGCAAAGAGCCCTAGCAACTGCGAACGCGGTGATTTCAACACAAAGCGTACGTAGTGATTACACTTTGCCCCGAAAATGCGTACGCGTTCGCAGGACACACACACCCACACATACACCCACCCACAGACACGGTGATTGTATAACCTCTCCAGGGTACAAAGTACCCTCGGAGAGGTAAAAACCTTCTTTAAACCACTTCACACGAAAAAATTATAATTAAAAGCCAACAATACCGCCCAAAAGCTCAACACAATCAAAAAATTAAAATACAAAAACCAAATCGACCAAACTTTGGAGCCAAAACGACCAATAGAAAAATATATAATAACAATCCAATCGATCAGGCTCAGAGCAAAAATAACGAATAGAAAAATATATAATAACAACCCAATCGATCAGGCTCAGAGCAAAAATAACGAATAGAAAAATATATAATAACAACCCAATCGATCAGGCTCAGAGCAAAAATAACGAATAGAAAAATATATAATAACAACCCAATCGATCAGGCTCAGAGCAAAAATAACGAATAGAAAAATATATAATAACAACCCAATCGATCAGGCTCAGAGCAAAAATAACGAATAGAAAAATATTTAATAATATCCCAAATTATCAGGCTTCAGAGCAAAAATAACGAATATAAAAAATTTATAATAATATCCCAATCAATCAGACTTCAGGATCAAAATAGCTCATAGAAAAATATTATTACGCAGTCGAGTAATAAATTAAAACACCTTACCATTCACAAATACGAATTTTCGACGTTATTATAATGAAACCGGATAAGCTTTAAGCCACGATGTAACCACTTTAAAGGTTCCACTAAAACTGAACGATTTCGAAAAATAAGCTTAAAAAACCAACAATACCCAAGAATAGACAAAAAACAACGTTATCTCGATCAGTAAAAATAACATAAAACCCTTACTTTGCCTGAAACCCAGATACTTTTTATATTTTACAACAAGATTTGACCTTTAAAATTTCATACGTAAAAAATATAGACTTTAAAAACCATTAATATACTCTTCCGCTAAGCTGAGTTTAAAATTTTCAAAGAAACGTAATATGTATCGGTGGATCTGTGGTAGCACATTCGCCTGTCATATAGAAGGGCTCGGGTTCGAAATCTGGGCGGCGCATTCTTTTTAATCAACAGAGAAGACGTTACATTAGAATATCTTCGATGCAATAATTTAAATTGAACACGAAATTTCGTTCTATTTTAAAAACCAAACTTTAATACTCTGTTAATTGGTGGTTCTGTGGTAGAACACTCGCCTGTCATGCAGGAGGGCTCGGGTTCGAATCCCTCCCGATGCGATCGCAAATTGATACTAAGACGAATACCGTAAACAATGGTGGAAACCCTGCCATTTGGACGTTGAGACGTTTATCGTAACCCTCAGCACTCGGTCCGTCCTAAATAAGAAGTTGCAGATTAAACACCCGTACATATAAAACGCAAACACAGCAAACTCATCACCCAAAACCGCCATAACACAAACTCAACATTCCCACACTACACATAAACATTACAATAGTAAAATTTCCAATGAAACTGAATTGAAACCGTCACGACGGTGAGCGTTAACGAAAAAAAACAACCGCACCAAACCGTACATTTATCCGTTAACGCTCACCGTCAGACTGCAAAAACGGTTTTTCGACTTTGCTCCGGTAACGCAAAAACCGATTTTTCCTAGATTTGCGTTACTGTCTCCAAGTTTAAATTAATAAATTTTCAGTTTACATAGCGATCAATTCGGGAAATTTATAACTTGCTGGATTTTCACCTACTTAGCAGACGAAAAACCACCATCTTGGAAACTTCTCCCGTTGGCCGGTATGTGGCTCTATATAAAATGAAAAGGCTAATTTATTTTTAATAATGCTATTTTATTATGCTAGTATTTATCAGGTAGAGCAACGAAAATCAATGTTTTTATTTACAAAAACGTGTATACCAAATATTTTCGTATCAAGTACTTTAAGGACACTACGTATTGATTTTGATTATTACGCTATTTTCACTTTAGTACGTGACTTTGTCTTTTGATTGCCATTGCACTTTTGGTTGTCTTGACTAACCAGGTTCGTAGGTACATCTAGAAGTCAACCAGGACGTGACTTATCCCAAAAAATATAAATAAGTGGCACAATCTGTCGGTTAAAATCGACAAATTAAAATTACCCGGATAGGGGTCACCATTTAGAACAATTCACTTGACCAATTTAAAATTTTCCATTAGCTAAAGATTACCGGTAGATGTCCCAACACTCAACCGGGAAAAAGCACCGGAAGCTTTATCTAAATACCGGTTCATTCCCCCATTCCAAGCCCTTCTAACATTTTGACGCGTTTTTTTAGACACAAATAGGTTATTGTCCCATGGTAGCAACGATAATATAGAACCCCGTACCCTAGATTTGAATTCTGAGAGCTTTCTGTTTGACGGTTTTGTAACGAAGCGCTTACCCATTTCCGGCACGTGACCTCCGAAAAATTGGCCTCCATCGGTCGCTGCCATAGTCCTAGAAGGGCCTATTTGATGACGCGCTGTTCGCGCAATAGCGCGTCATCAAAGTTGGCCGTGGTTTTTTAACCGCGCCTCATCAAAGATGGCCGTGGTCTTATCTATAGTTGGTTACCATGGTAACTACGGAGGTAATTTTTTCTGAGTTCCGGCAGGAAGTGGGTAAACACTATTGACTACGCGTGAGGCAGCTATTTCGAATCTAGGTTACGAGGTTTATATTACCTTTCACCGTAGATAATAGGGCGAATGGGTCACTTGTTCGATATACCATTTCAGTATTTATCGTGGCGCCATCTACGGCAATATTTCGAAAATAAAACTATTAAAGTTTTGTAGAAACGGGACAAAAGGAAATTACATATTAAGTATTTATCATTTTTGAAACTAGATGGCGCGTAAGTAACAGCGCTTGCGCGAAGGGTATAGATGAAGTGGTTTTCTTCAGGCGAAAATTCAAACTACGCCCGGAGCCCATTTCGCCGGGAGATTTTATCCTACTCTTTCATTTCCAGTAGATTGTAAACGTCAAGCTACTAAATTCCCGAAATGTCCAGGATTGTCACGTACCTAGCTCGCATTCCAGTCAGGTGGGAATTAACAGTATAACCTCGTTTAGCCAACTAAAACTTTGTCCCTTTACGCGGTCTTAGCGAAGGTTCTTCGTCGACGCGCGTCAACTGTCCTCAACGCCGTAAAAATATATAAAAGACAACGTGGAACGGTAGCGCTTAGAGGACGTCTCGCCTTCCGAGAGTGGATAGCCAGAAAAATTACCAAAATGACTATATTCCAGACTGTCGCCTCGCCTGTTTGTTAAGTCAAAGGGGAAGGTTTGCCTTGGGAAGAATCTACGCGGAGCTTAGGTCGAAAAGGGTCACTCGACACGCGAGCGGAATGTTTTTAAAAGTCAAGAGAGGTCCGCTCGTGCCGTTTTGACAGTCTCCCCCTCTTGGGTTGACTTAGAGGTGCTCTCGACGGATTTTTGGTCGTGGCAGTTCCTTTTAAGAAGTTATACGTATTTAACTCTTCGGGGCGCTAACACGGGAGAAAATGTAATAAAAAAGAGAGGAGGATGGGAGGGATCAAGTTCAAACTTCGAGATCAGATCTTATATTTTGTGTTTGTTCTTGGAGGAGTTCTTTATTTTGTCAAATTGACCTGTCGGCCAAAAGAACCCGCCTTGATTGTGTAGAATGTCGAATGAGAAAATGCTCCAGTTTCGCACCTTAACAGGCCTTTGTATTTATTTGTATAGCGGATATTTAATTGATTCTGTTTTGAAATATTTCCTTAGCAGACGATTTTATTTTTATTTAACGAAGATCTGGTAATTACGTACTTTTCTTCAAGCGTCCTAGCTTAAATAAATTTTTTAATTAATGTAGAACAGGGTTTAGTCTAGTTGTAATCGATGTTACATATTACTGGGGTGTCCCAATTATTATGATTAAATTATTAAAAAATGTATAATTAAATTTTAATCATTTAAATTACGACTTAATTATTTAAGTTACGATGTAATCATTTGGGCTTAATAATTTCCATCAAAGCATAGTAATTTCAGTCAGGGCTTAATAATTTCAATCATGATTTACTCATTTTAATAGTGATTTAATCATTTTAATAGTGATTTAATCATTTTAATAGGGATTTAATCATTTTAATAGTGATTTAATCATTTTAATATGGATTTAATCATTTTAATAGTGATTTAATCATTTCAATAGGGATTTAATCGTTTTAATAGTAATTTAATAATTTGGATGATAATTTAATAATTTCAATCGTGATTTAATAATTTCGATGACAATTTAATAATTTCAATGATATTTTAATAATTTTAATCATTATTTAATTTGATTTAATCTTTAGTCTTAATAATGATGATAGTGACCAGCCCGTTATCGTCAAGACTGCCAATAGAAAAAATACTTGTTGTCAAGACTACATGTATCTATGGAATGATCAGGCGTAATCTGCTTTAGAGCATATGTAGCTTGGTCAACCCACTAGTTTTTTTAAATAGCCATTGCGTGCAAAGCTGGACCGAAACCAATTTTTGTGGAGTAAAAGTAACACGAGCTAGTATAAACAGTCCCCAAATTGTGAGGTCGTTGTTAAACAAAATAATATAATATAGCTGAAACATTGAACCAATTAATTAAGTTAATTAGTTCCATGGCTGAAACATGTGCACTTTATTTCAGTGATCATGTTGTACAATTAATAATTAATATTTTAATGTTAAGTGAAAATATCGATCGGGGATGTCAAGACTGAAATTCCCATTAAATCTAGTGCTTTGTTTAATCTCTCAACTAACTATCTAACAGTTACCTATTACGGATTCGAGAGCAAAGCCGTGTTGGACAAAGCTACGAGCCTTTGGCTTGCCCAGGTTAGCTTAGGTTAGGTTAGATTTAGTTGCTGAATAATGGACCGATAGTCCGATTAATTAATTAATTAATATTTTTTTACTCTTTGTAAAAGAACAAATCCTTGTTATAACAGGAAATAAAACCATAAATATGGTCTCACGAGTGAAAATACTAATTTGACAAGGGAGAAGATCATTTCACAGGGGTAGCGCCAATAGAGCAACATTTTAAAATACCCAAATTCTTGACAGATGGCGCCAGCAGTCTAAAACGTAGAAAAAATATTGTTTGTTCGAATTCCTGTTTTATGTGTAGTTTTTGTTATAAATTCGTACGCATCAATTCTCTTATCGCCAAAAAATTTAAATTGGCGCCATCTAGTATAAATAAAAGCATTAAAATTGAACCCCTAATGTCTTAACTTTAAATGTCTATTTTCCTGTAAGCAATTTGCGAATGGGTCTATTGCGCAGCACTTTATCCGCGACTGCAAAGCTTAGTTTCCAATTATTCACGTAATAACGTATTTTTTTAGCGCGTAAAATGTTTGTGCCAAAGTTGAGAAACGCGCAGTTACGCGCGCTAGTGGAAACCAAACTTAACAGGCATTTCAAAAAGAATGAACTGTAAGAGCAATCTCCAAAAACAAATGTTATATTTTTTGACATTTCTTTTTCGCAATTCACTCTCAAGCAGCTTCATTCCGAGTTGTTTTCACCCCTCTCTTTTTGTTGAAAGCAGTCAAAAATGGCCGGAGTGGAGGCCACCGAAATTGATTTACGATTGAAAATGTTTAAACTGCGTATATGTATACGATTCCTGTTATTTCATCCACTCACGATACCTGTCTTGTATAAAACCGTTTTCTTTCGCTCTTCCACTGGTGGATACGGTATTATCGGGAATATAAAGATAGTCTTTGTGAGATTTAATAAACGATGTCTTTATTCGTCAGATTTGCGAGATGTTGAACGGGCCCAATGTTTTAAGAACGATCAACGACGGCTCCTATTTTGATGCCTCGCTTTATCGACTCGTTTTTTGCCTGACTAAATCTTCAAGGCTGAACCGTTTATAACGTTGAATCAAGAATGTATTTATTTACACTAAGAATGTATTTAATTACACCAATAATGTATTTATTTACACCAAGAATGTATTTATTTACACCAATAATGCAATTAATTACACCAAGAATGTATTTAGTTACACCAAGAATGTATTTATTTACTCTAAGAATGTATTTATTTACACTAAAAATTTACTTATTTACACTAAAAATTTACTTATTTACGCTAAAAATGTATTCATTTACACCAAGAATGTATTTATTTACACTAAGAATGTATTTATTTACACTAAGAATGTATTTATTTACATCCCGAATGTATTTATTTACACCAAGAATATATTTATTTACTCTAAGAATGTATTTATTTACACTAAAAATTTACTTATTTACGCTAAAAATGTATTCATTTACACCAAGAATGTATTTATTTACACTATGAATGTATTTATTAACACTAAGAAGGTATTTATTTACACTACGAATGTATTTGTTTACACCCAGAATGTATTTAATTACACCAAGAATGTATTTAATTACACCAAGAATGTATTTAATTACACCAAGAATGTATTTAATTACACCAAGAATGTATTTAATTACACCAAGAATGTAATTAATTACACCGAGAATGTATTTAATTACACCGAGAATGTATTTAATTACAACAAGAATGTATTTAATTACACCAAGAATGTATTTAATTACACCAAGAATGTATTTAATTACACCAAGAATATATTAATTACACCAAGAATGTATTTAATTACACCAATAATGTATTTAATTACACCAAGAATGTATTTAATTACACCAAGAATATATTAATTACACCAAGAATATATTAATTACACCAAGAATGTATTTAATTACACCAATAATGTATTTAATTACACCAAGAATGTATTTAATTACACCAAGAATATATTAATTACACCAAGAATGTATTTAATTACACCAATAATGTATTTAACTTACACCAAGAATGTATTTAATTACACCAAGAATATATTAATTACACCAAGAATGTATTTAATTACACCAATAATGTATTTAATTACACCAAGAATGTATTTAATTACACCAAGAATATATTAATTACACCAAGAATGTATTTAATTACACCAATAATGTATTTAATTACACCAAGAATGTATTTAATTACACCAAGAATATATTAATTACACCAAGAATGTATTTAATTACACCAATAATGTTTTTATTTACACCAAGAATGTATTTATTTACACTTAGGGAGAATGATTATGTGGAGACGATTAATAAGTGTTAATTACTCTCAATGCACGAATAATAAGCTCCTTTATCCTAAAAAATCAAATCAACGCGCTATCCCTAGAGCAACGCGATTAAAGCCAACGGTGCTGGGGACGTTTTTCCATGATGCACGCTTATTGGCTCAAAATATTCATTCTCACCAAGACATTCTTGTTCACATTTAAGGAGATTGGTAATCTGGTCGATAATTTTCCATTTGCCCTTGATAGCTTTTTAAATTGAAGCCAATTTAAATATTAAATTAACCATCACGTTCGATACCAATTTCGATTTTAAATTCGGATAATTTACTTATTTATTTTATTATTTTTTAATAAACCAGTTTTCTGTCGTGTTTTTATTATTTTGTTATTACTTATTTTCACCACAATTCTGAGTCCAATTTCAACAAATGCCGCTGAATATATCGGTTTGCGGTTTAAATTTACATAATGCGAATATATCTCAATTTAGATGGTAATTATTACGTATAAATAAATGTTCAAGTGAAATAATTTACGACTGTAGCGTCTGAACGAAAATTGTATAAATTAGGAGCACTTTGTTCCCAATTTTCCTCTCGCGATAATTTCTAGTTTAAAGCTGTAAGAATAAGCATGTTTAATAAGATTGTTTATAGCCGTGTGATAACGTTTTGAAATTCGAAATGGTTTGGAGTTTTAAGAACCAATGATGACAGCAAAGCCAAAACTACACTAAACTGACGAACTAGTTAGAAGTCGTAAAACATTAATTAAAATAACAAACGTTTATTAATTAAAACATATTAATAGTGAATACTGTACAAGATGGAATGACACACAATAAATGACGTAAGCGGATATATATATATATATATATATATATATATATATATATACTAGGTTAACAAGTTGGCACGCCAAAATATACCTCTCCTCGGAAGAGTTTTTAATTCTCAGTGAAGTGTAACTGTATCCGAGGTGTTGCGGTAGAACGCTCACATGTCGTGCAAGAGGGCTCGGGTTCGAATCCCGATTAAAAGATTATACTACACAAAATGACAAAAAGAGGGCGCTTTTTGAAAAACCTTTTCCCTGATTCTAAGAAACTGGGTACGCAGTGATTACCCTTTGCCCCGAAAATGCGAACGCGTTCGCAGGCCTGACAGACAGACCCACAGACCGACAGACCCACCCACAGACAGACAGACAGACACGGTGGTTGTATAACCCCTCCTAGGGTACAAAGTCCCCTCGGAGAGGTAAAAATAGTAAACAAAGATTAGTAAATATCTTATTTACATTTAACATTTTAACCTGTTAAAAAAACGAAACGGAAAAAGCTTATAACGTTTCTTATCTTCAACAACTTTGTTCCAAATTTTCCTGGCGTGATAATTTCTAGTTTAAAGCTGTAAGAATAAGCATCTTTAATAAGATTGTTTATAGCCGTGTGATAAAGTTTTGAAATTCGAAATGGTCGCGGGCGAATTATAACTAACCCGCTCGGAATTACGAGCAGCGTTTTCATAAATCGTCGAGTTATGAAATTGCGTCAGCGTCGAATGTATAATAATAATTTGGTAGCAGAGCCCTCGCTTTAAAAGTCAACAACCTTTAATGAACAGTGCGCGCGAAATACGATGTAACTACAAACGTAACCGGGCCGCCTTGCAAAATCGCGCGAATATTTTGAAAAGAGTACATGGCCCACCTTATAATAACATCTCAGAAAAGGCTTGTAATTTATGGTTTTATTTTGTTTTCCTAGCTCGGTTATTAATTTTACAACTCGGCAGAGGTCGCTTGCGGTGGTTTTCCGAAAGAGACCTACCGCGAGGGAAATATTACAGATATCTAGAGATTAAGCGCATACCATAAATCGTGTACGGAAAACGCTTGGATAATATTTAGAAAGATATTAAGCACTTGTAATAAAACGTGTAGGGTACTGTGCTAAGCGATATGCGAGATATTAAGCACGAATAATAAAACGTGTACGGAGAACGCGTAGACAATGTTGGAAAGAGAAAGATTATGCAAGTACAATGAAATAATACAGATAGCTAGAGATTAAACGCCTATCATAAATCGTGTACGGATAACGCTTGGATAATATTTAGAAAGAGATTAAGCACTTGTAATAAAACGTGTAGGGTACTGTGCTAAGCGATATGCAAGAAATTAAGCACGAATAATAAAACGTGTACGGAGAACGCGTAGACAATGTTGGAAAGAGAAAGATTATGCAAGAACAATGAAATGTGTACTGTGGACGCGGAAAGAGAGATTAAGCACGTATACGGGGATATTAGAAATAGTAGTGTTGTAAGTCGGAAAAGTTTTGGCGTAAAGTAACTGAGGCCTTTTTTACGGAACATTTTCCATATTTTTCCGAAAAAAAATAATAAAAAGTTTTCATTCCATGATTAGGCTAATATTGTTTGCAAATTTAAATAAAGCGGCATTTTCGCCTCATTTGTTTCGAATCTAAAAGTAAAACTAAAACTCTAGACTAGCTTTAAACTGATTAACAAAGTAACACTATTAATGTTTTGTAGTATGTTTACGGTTATTAGACGTTTTATATCGATAAAAAGTTAAAAAAAATTAAAAACCCTTAAAAAGTAATTTATGTGTCAATTTTTATTTTCCCGATTTGCGAAAAATTTTCTGTAAAGAAACAACGGTACATTTCTGTAATTTATTAATTTTAGCTAATGCATAATAACACACCTACACAACATTCACTCATCACGTTATCAGCCAATCAGCGTTATACTCAACAAAACATTGAAATACAAATTACCTTAATTGTTGATAGAGTTAACTGTGATTATCAACTCTGAGAAATAGATACGAAACAAGTATAAAAACGTGTACGGATAACGCGTAGCCACTATAATAGATAGACGTATAAAACGTGTAGAGTCATGCCGTAGACCATATTCGAGATATTAAGCAGATAAAATAAAACGTGTACGCAGAACGCGTAGACAGTGGCGTAGCCAGGATTTTTTTTCGGGGGGGGGGGCACGCCATTGAAAAAAAAGTAAAAAAATAAAAATATTTGTACGTACGACCATACGTTTCGGGGTGGGCATGTGCCCCCTGTGCCCCCCTGACATTATTAGAAAGAGAAAAACAATTGATTTATTAATCTAAATATTTATTGTAACACAGCGAAGTAATTGTGATAATATCTATCATCATGTGACTAAATTAACCACCACTACGCGTTTTCCGTACGCGTTTTATTTTATTGGCTTAATCTCTCTCTAATATGGTTTGGAGAACCAGGAAAGTTTTGTGATTTTTGTAAAAACCCATCTTCAAAATGTTTTTAACGCGTTAGAAAAACCTAAAATTACATTTAGTCCTTTAATATAATGAAAAGCATTCGTGAAATTTTACAATTTTTATCCTTCTAGTTAATCTCTTTATTACATGGTTTGAATAATCAGACATTTTTCTTAAAAATCCGTTTTGGATATTCCAATAGATTTTATAATATATTTTTAATACATTTCCAAGGATAGAATTTTATTTAAAATTGGTCTAAATTGAAACCCCAAAATGCATTTAAATCCCAATTTTTTTTCTTTGGACCGAGCAAAGTTCATTGTCTCTTTATGTACGTACATGAAATGAACTCTTTTCGCGAATATTTTTCTGAGAAAAATCTTTTCAGAGAATTTTCATTCTTAAAGATATCCTTCCGAAGTTTAATCTTCTAGAAAAGCGCCAGTGTAGTTTCCGACGAAAAGAAAAAGAATTTTCTTCCAAAATCTTTTTCAAATATAGTTTTTTTTGGGCTCCTTCCTGCGGATAAACCGGAATAGGAAGTGCCACCGGCAGAAAAATAAGGTTTCCTCTTCGTCATAATATTCAAATAAAATGGAACCCGCTAATTCAAACTTAAATTTCGTAGACGTTTTAAAATGAAATTTTCTAGCGAAATGGACCATCGTATAAATTGGATAACTAGATTTCGCTTGTATACGTTTGCAATTCCATTACGTCTTTAGTCGAGAGCTTAAGCTAAGCACTGTAAATGAGTTAAAAGGAGCTTCAAAATGGCTTTCGCAACACTGTCAAGCTCCTTTGACGAAACGGTTGCTAAGCACTGTTCATTAACTATATCTTTGCTATTAATAAAGTTATAGTGCGACGTAACGCAATGTCACCTAAAACGACCTAAACGCAAGGAGAGTTAGTTGTAAACAAAAAAAAAAGGCGGTCACCTAATTTTAGCGGTTCTTGACGAGGCTTAAGTGTTCAAAACGAATGGGCATTTTTTTATTTACGCTCGTAGTTTTATTTTTAATTTAACATCAAAATGGTAAAAACTAACTACAATAATACTGTCCATGGTGAACCACGTCATAACAGTGGCCGCGGTTTGTTTACATCTAACTCCCCGTGAATATGACGACGTTTAAAATGGAATTTTTCCCCCTGCTTTCTCGTCCCTGTATCTACTGTCCTTGATGTCACCCATGCTTTTTTTTCTCGTAGAAAAAAATTACGCGTTCAATATTCTTAAACGAAAGTCGAGATAGTTTTAACTCCTTCGGGAAGTATACAGTTTCCATTCCTCTTTTATATTTTCTTTGATCTCTCTCCAAATCGGCCACCAAGGAGATCATGTTCATTAGTTTTATTAGCAAATTAAATTAATGTAGAAAAACAATTTTCAAAGTTAATTGAAAGGGGAACTTCGTATAGATCGACGAAAAATACGAAAGAAATCGTGTTAGGCTAGGCGCCCACTGGCTCTCCGTTTCGTATCCGTCCTGCCTTCCACAGGGCATTGTCTCCGTCACGAAGCAAAGGCTTGTGAAAGCTAGGACGGAGACGTTACGAAGAGCAGTGAGCGCCTGGCCTAAGCCCTCTCAAATGTTAAAATAACTAGCTTCTATCCGTTTTACGTCGCGATTGAATTATTTATTATTATTTCGCCGAAGTAGGCGTAATTACAAAGGTTAAGCAACCCCTCGAAAACGCGTAGACGTATAGCCTTACCCTGTAGAATCTACGCTCCTACAAGTTCCGAGTCCGATGGCCGAGGGGCAGGTCACTTCCATTTTGGGTGCGTCTTAATCATAGTAAAATGATTAAATCAGGGTAATCGTGATTAAATCAGGTTAATCAAGATTAAAAAATCTAATCAAGATTAGAAAACCAAATCACGATTTAAACGAGATTTAATCATTCTAATCATGATCTAATCTTTTTAATCAGGATTTAATCATTTAAACGAGATTTAATCATTCTAATCATGATATAATCTTTTTAATTAGATTTAATCATTTTAATTAGATTTAACCATTTTAATTAGATTTAATCATTTTAATTAGATTTAATCATTTTAATTATATTTAATCATTTTAATTATATTTAATCATTTTAATTAGATTTAATCATTTTAATTAGATTTAATCATTTTAATCACGATTTAATCAATATAATCGGTCGAATCGAGAATTTATCAATAAAATTCAAACTAAAGTACGATTTAATCATACTAATCACGATATAATTTTTTTATCAGGATTTAATCATTTAAAACAGATTTAATCATTTAATCATGATTAAACGTGATTTAACCAACTTAATTGTGATTAAATTGAATTGAATCAAAATAATCACGATTAAATCGGATTTTATCTTTTGAGGGGTGCGTCGTTAATCAAGGAAGTGACCGGCCCCTCTCCGATGGCCTGTACCGATTACGCGGAGTGGCTAACCCCTCGCCAAGTTCCTCCTAGACGATTTCGAGGCATGACTTAACCTCTCTATTGTTTCCTTCGAAAGAGTTTTAATTTAGCATGGGGCTAATTGGACTAAAGGGAAAATTAGCTGTCGAAGGCGTTTCGTCGGCAATTACATACAGCGTCGAGTTGGTTTGCGGCGTATGGGGGAATTTCATTATTGGCTCGATAATTTAATACGGCCCCTTTAATGGTATTATAACGAGGATATCTATCGAGGATGACATATTTAGTGTTTCCTTGTGAAATTGCGCGTCTAAATTTTCCGCATGAGTTGAACGACAAAACCCGCGCAGTGTGAACTAAGCCTAGTTTTCGATCGAAGTTTAATTTTCACTGGGCTCTAAAGGACCACAGAATCGTTCGACAAATTCGGGATAAATTTCAGATAGCTCCTCCTTTTCCGTCACGTGACTTAGGTATACATTCCGGCTTCTCGAAACGCGTGATTCTGTAGTTCCACCCTCAAAATTCAAACGATTCTATGGCCCTTTAAGGGGGAAGACTACAGTGGCCATTGTCTACTTTCGCGCTATTTCAAGCTGAAATCTTTTAATTTTGTATTTTAACTTATAAAATTAATATTTAAGTGTAGAACAGCCTCTTGTTTAGTGCTTAAAATAATTTTGACAATTTTAAATTTAAAAGTAATTAAATTATTACGTTTTAATTCAGACCCCCCGGAGCTAAACAAGGCGGGCAAGCGCCCAAACTACCCTTTAGTTAGGACCTTATATCTCGTTAACTATTAATATTATAATTACCAAAATTATTTTAAGCAGTAGAGGAAGGTTCAGCCTAATAAGAAAATTATAATTCAATTATGTAATTGTTAAAACAGAAACGTTCAGCTGGAACGAAAAAGAGGCTTTTACTGTAATCTTCCCCCTTAACGTGTCAAAATGTGGTGGCTTTGTTTCCGCTTAAAGGCTGCGATATACTTTCACACTTGACGTATTAAGTTTATACGTATTTTCTATTTTTCCACACAGCTAACACGAAATATTAAGCAGTGACCAATAAAATATGGTGGTTTTCAGACACCACTTGGCTATCAAAATGGTGGAAAAAACTACTTTCGGTTACAAAAAAAGACAAAAGATACCGTTGGATAAACTTAATTATTAAAATATATTTAGGGTATAGTTGCCTCAATAAAATCCATTCAGTGATTCACTTTATATGGTAAAAGTGCCAAAACGACGGGATTGATGAACGTTGACGCAAAAAACTCGACTTTGGCCTAATCGTTATTTTTTTGCGTCGATACCATAGATACAGGAAACGTATATAAAGGTCTAGATAAAAGATTTCAAAGGGAGTGAATACGGAGGTGACAGCTAGCAGAAACGCGTAATTCCTGCAGGCTATCCTTATAAGGCGCTATCTACCGGTAAGAAAACTCGTGCTATCATCGCGAGAGCCATTGTCTCCTGCTTAAAAATTATACAAAAAGTCACTAACAGATGGTGTCTAAAGACTACGGCCTGCGGAAAGATCAACCCCTTAGTACTAAAATGCTAAGAGAGCTCGCGCTCTTGGTCACGTGCCTTCCTCGGTGTCTGCTAGTTGTCAATTCCGTATTTTATGTTAGGCTTAGACGCCCCGAAATTTATCTAGACCTTCCGGTTGGTTGGTTACCAAAGAATCCAACTGAAATCCATGATAAGTGAAACCAAAACAACTAGTTTCGACATTCATTTTATAAACGCAATTTTTCCCTTATGGTTTAAATTTTAAAAATACAAAAATGAAATAATTTCGTTAGGCCTAAATCAAGTTTTCATACATTGGGCCGTTTTTGAACGTCTGAAAACCAGCCCTTACAAGTACCATATGAAGAATAGCTTCCAAGTCCATCGTCTTATGTATTAATAATTCCTAACGAATCGCTAAATAGGTTTTATTGAAGCGTCTATTGAATTGCCCACTATTACTAAATTATCAATGGTTAAACAAGATGTCACGGACATTTAAGTACACACAATCTCCCCGATGTATTAACTATATTTTAAATATTAAATTTAATTTTGAACAAATTTCCAATCATCTTGTACATTAAATTAACAAACCGAAGATAAATTTTATCGAAAAAGAATTTTTTGAGTTACCTGGTTTTGGAAACAAGTAGCGAAACGCGAACACATAAATTTAAAATAATTTTTAGACAAACAGAAATTTTCGAGTTACCTGGTTTTGGAAATAAAGTAGCGAAACGCCAACACATAAATTTAAAATAATTTTTAGACAAACAGAAATTTTCGAGTTATCTGGTTTTGGAAATAAAGTAGCGAAACACGAAAGATTTAGATGGCGCCTGTATCAATTGTCACCCAGGAGCAACAAACACACAAGGAGAACGCAACCAGTCAAATGTCGTGCATTTTCTTGCGTACGGTTTTCATTGGTTAGACGCTTTAGCGCCTGCTGCCGTCGGAAGGGGAAAATTCGAAAATTGTCTCCCCCCCGCCCTTAAGACTTTGAGCGTAAATGTTCGTCCAATTAAATTTGTACACGACACTGCGTTTGCGTGTTTATAGGCTAGCTGTGTGTTGCTCCTATTTGCCACTAAATTCAAATATGACAATAGTGCATACGCAGGTTGGGGTAGGTACATTTGTTCGAATTTCAATCGTCCGAACGGTGGAACAAATGTTCGAATTTCATTCGTCCGAACCGCCGAAATAATAAATGTTTCAATTGTTCGAATTGGAGAACTTGTTTGTTTCATTCGTCCGAATCGGTAGCATCACTTGTCCGAATTCTGTCGCTAAATTAGTATTTCTTATTGCTGTTTTTTTTGGTCCGGATTTTTTTTAGTGCAAGAATAAAAAATAAAAAACTACATTGTAAATATCGTCCATTTTTCCTTTGGCCGATATAGTAAGTGGGAATTGCGTTGAATGTTGTGGATATTTTAGGTTAGGTTACATGTATGTTAGGTCCACGTTAATGTTACTATTTTCTTATATTAACAATATTTAAAAAAAAAACAACCAATTCCTAATGTTCGAAAAAACGGACAAACGATTATTCGAACAAATGAAATTCGCCAGTAAAGTTAACATAAATTGAACGACTAAATCACCAACAAAAGTTGTGATAAATGTTTCGGGCAAATGAAATACGTTTTCGGACATACGATCCTGTTTTCCGGCATTCGGACCAACGATCATTCGGACATTTGTACCACCGTTCGGACGAATGAAATTCGAACAAATGTACCCAAATCCGCAGGTTGTGGGGTCCCGATAATTGGCCAGAAATCTCACTTAAAATTAAAATTTCTTAATGCAACGGAAAACATAGTTCATAAATGATATAATATTCAACCAAGTCGGTCTTAATGTAAAAAAAAAGTTGTACTTTTAAATTCGAAAATCGCCCAAAAAAACTAAAATGGGCAGATGCCCCACTCCCGAGGCCCCGATCTCGCAAATGTTAACAATGCCGTCAAGGGCATGATATTTCCAATCGATTGACGTAGCATATATCTTTCTACCTCTAACGTACCGCGAGAAATGGTGTGAACCCCGCGCCGGTGGTGGACACAGTACGTGAAAATAATACAAGCAAATCCTTAGGGATTGTGTACGGTAAAAATGTGAGAACCCGTGGAAAACTATAAGTATTTCCCGCAAAACCAAATTGTTATCGCTAATCTTCTGACGTGTTATGCCGAATGAAAACTAGTCTGCAGGGTAATTTGATAGGTCGTTTAAATAAACACTATATGGGTGAGTTCGCGTAATGACGTGGGAGGTACTTCAAGAGCACACCTTCTTATTCTTTTAGAGAGATCGAATAGCGTGATATATTATAATAACAGCCAGAGCGCCTGCTTCTATTTTTTCAGATGTTTTATCATTTGCGTGCGCCTTGATTTATCTGGCCATTAAGGCGTCGGCCACCTTTGATGGATAAGTTTTGGTTCAAAGTTCGTAAAAATGTTTACAGCTCTTCGGTTAAATTCGTCTTTGTTAATGGAACAAACGATTTCTTAGGTTTTTGTAATAATATTTCTTTCTCCAAGTTAAAATTAAATTAATATCGTGAAAATTCGTAAATTCCATTTTTCATTGATTTTGTGAAGAAATAATTTGAAGATAAAATTGAGACACCCTCAATTAAAACCGGTCCATAATCGTTTAAAATGTTTCAATAGCTTAAGTGGTACAGACTTTGTTTAGCTCTAAGACATCACCTAGAAGTGGTTGTAGGCTGTGATTTGGAATATAATTCATACGTGTTTTATCCACAGGCCCCTCTTTTATCGTTATTGCTTGGGAGCGTCATCTAGGTTACCTATTTATTTTCTTTGTTAATTACATTTGGTAGAAAATAAAGATTGCCATAATTTTAAAAACGATTGCCATAATTTTAAAAAAGATTTCCATAATTTTAAATAAAGATTGCCACAATTTTAAATAAAGATTGTCATAATTTTAAAAAAGATTGCCATAATTTTAAATAAAGATTGCCATAATTTTAAATAAAGATTGCCATAATTTTAAAAAAGATTTCCATAATTTTAAATAAAGCTTGCCATAATTTTAAAAAAGATTGCCATAATTTTAAATAAAGATTGCCATAATTTTAAATAAAGATTGTCATAATTTTAAAAAAGATTTCCATAATTTTAAATAAAGATTTCCATAATTTTAAATAAAGATTTCCATAATTTTAAATAAAGATTGCCATAATTTTAAATAAAGTTTGCCATAATTTTAAATAAAGCTTGCCATAATTTTAAAAAAGATTGCCATAATTTGAAATAAAGATTGCCATAATTTTAAATAAAGATTGCCATAATTTTAAATAAAGATTGCCATAATTTTAAAAAAGATTTCCATAATTTTAAATAAAGATTGCCATAATTTTAAATAAAGATTGTCATAATTTTAAAAAAGATTGCCATAATTTTAAATAAAGATTGCCATAATTTTAAATAAAGATTGCCATAATTTTAAATAAAGCTTGCCATAATTTTAAATAAAGATTGCCATAATTTTAAAAAAGATTTCCATAATTTTAAATAAAGATTGCCATAATTTTAAATAAAGCTTGCCATAATTTTAAAAAAGATTGCCATAATTTTAAATAAAGATTGCCATAATTTTAAATAAAGATTGCCATAATTTTAAATAAAGATTGCCATAATTTTAAATAAAGATTGCCATAATTTTAAATAAAGATTGCCATAATTTTAAATAAAGATTGCCATAATTTTAAATAAAGCTTGCCATAATTTTAAATAAAGATTGCCATAATTTTAAAAAAGATTTCCATAATTTTAAATAAAGCTTGCCATAATTTTAAAAAAGATTGCCATAATATTAAATAAAGATTGCCATAATTTTAAATAAAGATTGCCATAATTTTAAAAAAGATTGCCATAATTTTAAATAAAGATTGCCATAATTTTAAATAAAGATTGCCATAATTTTAAATAAAGATTGCCATAATTTTAAATAAAGATTTCCATAATTTTAAATAAAGATTGCCATAATTTTAAATAAAGTTTGCCATAATTTTAAATAAAGCTTGCCATAATTTTAAAAAAGATTTCCATAATTTTAAATAAAGATTGCCATAATTTTAAATAAAGATTTCCATAATTTTAAATAAAGATTGCCATAATTTTAAATAAAGCTTGCCATAATTTTAAATAAAGCTTGCCATAATTTTAAAAAAGATTGCCATAATTTTAAAAAAGATTGCCATAATTTTAAATAAAGATTGCCATAATTTTAAATAAAGATTGTCATAATTTTAAAAAAGATTGCCATAATTTTAAATAAAGATTGCCATAATTTTAAATAAAGATTGTCATAATTTTAAAAAAGATTGCCATAATTTTAGATAAAGATTGCCATAATTTTAAATAAAGATTGCCATAATTTTAAAAAAGATTGCCATAATTTTAAATAAAGATTGCCATAATTTTAAATAAAGATTGCCATAATTTTAAAAAAGATTTCCATAATTTTAAATAAAGATTGCCATAATTTTAAATAAAGATTTCCATAATTTTAAATAAAGATTGCCATAATTTTAAATAAAGCTTGCCATAATTTTAAATAAAGCTTGCCATAATTTTAAAAAAGATTGCCATAATTTTAAATAAAGATTGCCATAATTTTAAATAAAGATTGCCATAATTTTAAAAAAGATTTCCATAATTTTAAATAAAGATTTCCATAATTTTAAATAAAGATTGCCATAATTTTAAATAAAGATTGTCATAATTTTAAAAAAGATTGCCATAATTTTAAATAAAGGTTGCCATAATTTTAAAAAAGATTTCCATAATTTTAAATAAAGCTTGCCATAATTTTAAAAAAGATTGCCATAATTTTAAATAGAGATTGCCATAATTTTAAAAAAGATTGCCATAATTTTTAAAAGATTTCCATAAAAATAAAGATTGCCATAATTTTAAATAAAGATTGCCATAATTTTAAATAAAGATTGTCATAATTTTAAAAATGATTGCCATAATTTTAAAAAAGATTGCCATAATTTTAAATAAAGATTGCCATAATTTTAAAAAAGATTTCCATAATTTTAAATAAAGATTTCCATAATTTTAAATAAAGATTACCATAATTTTAAATAAAGCTTGCCATAATTTTAAATAAAGATTGCCATAATTTTAAAAAAGATTTCCATAATTTTAAATAAAGATTGCCATAATTTTAAAAAAGATTTCCATAATTTTAAATAAATCTTGCCATAATTTTAAAAAAGATTGCCATAATTTTTAATAAAGATTGCCATAATTTTAAATAAAGATTGCCATAATTTTAAAAAAGATTGCCATAATTTTAAAAACAGATTGCCATAATTTTAAATAAAGATTGACATAATTTTAAAAAAGATTGCCATAATTTTAAATAAAGATTGTCATAATTTTAAAAAAGATTGCCATAATTTTAAATAAAGGTTGCCATAATTTTAAAAAAGATTTCCATAATTTTAAATAAAGCTTGCCATAATTTTAAAAAAGATTGCCATAATTTTAAATAAAGATTGCCATAATTTTAAAAAAGATTGCCATAATTTTAAAAAAGATTTCCATAATTTTAAATAAAGATTGCCATAATTTTAAATAAAGATTGTCATAATTTTAAAAAAGATTGCCATAATTTTAAATAAAGATTGCCATAATTTTAAATAAAGATTGTCATAATTTTAAAAAAGATTTCCATAATTTTAAATAAAGATTGCCATAATTTTAAATAAAGATTGCCATAATTTTAAATAAAGATTTCCATAATTTTAAATAAAGATTGCCATAATTTAAAAAAAGATTTCCATAATTTTAAATAAAGATTGCCATAATTTTAAAAAAGATTTCCATAATTTTAAATAAAGATTGCCATAATTTTAAAAAAGATTGCCATAATTTTAAATAAAGATTGACATAATTTTAAAAAAGATTTCCATAATTTTAAATAAAGCTTGCCATAATTTTAAAAAAGATTGCCATAATTTTAAATAAAGATTGCCATAATTTTAAAAAAGATTGCCATAATTTTAAATAAAGATTGACATAATTTTAAAAAAGATTTCCATAATTTTAAATAAAGCTTGCCATAATTTTAAAAAAGATTGCCATAATTTTAAATAAAGATTGCCATAATTTTAAATAAAGATGGCCATAATTTTAAAAAAGATTGCCATAATTTTAAATAAAGATTGCCATAATTTTAAATAAAGATTGTCATAATTTTAAAAAAGATTGCCATAATTTTAAATAAAGATTGCCATAATTTTAAATAAAGATTGCCATAATTTTAAAAAAGATTGCCATAATTTTAAATAAAGATTGCCATAATTTTAAATAAAGATTGTCATAATTTTAAAAAAGATTGCCATAATTTTAAATAAAGATTGCCATAATTTTAAATAAAGATTTCCATAATTTTAAATAAAGATTGCCATAATTTTAAATAAAGTTTGCCATAATTTTAAATAAAGCTTGCCATAATTTTAAAAAAGATTGCCATAATTTGAAATAAAGATTGCCATAATTTTAAATAAAGATTGCCATAATTTTAAATAAAGATTGCCATAATTTTAAAAAAGATTTCCATAATTTTAAATAAAGATTGCCATAATTTTAAATAAAGATTGTCATAATTTTAAAAAAGATTGCCATAATTTTAAATAAAGATTGCCATAATTTTAAATAAAGATTGCCATAATTTTAAATAAAGCTTGCCATAATTTTAAATAAAGATTGCCATAATTTTAAAAAAGATTTCCATAATTTTAAATAAAGCTTGCCATAATTTTAAAAAAGATTGCCATAATTTTAAATAAAGATTTCCATAATTTTAAATAAAGATTGCCATAATTTTAAATAAAGATTGCCATAATTTTAAATAAAGCTTGCCATAATTTTAAATAAAGATTGCCATAATTTTAAAAAAGATTTCCATAATTTAAAATAAAGATTGCCATAATTTTAAAAAAGATTTCCATAATTTTAAATAAAGATTGCCATAATTTTAAAAAAGATTTCCATAATTTTAAATAAAGCTTGCCATAATTTAAAAAAAAAGATTGCCATAATTTTAAATAAAGATTGTCATAATTTTAAATAAAGATTGCCATAATTTTAAAAAAGATTGCCATAATTTTAAATACAGATTGCCATAATTTTAAATAAAGATTGTCATAATTTTAAAAAAGATTGCCATAATTTTAAATAAAGATTGCCATAATTTTAAATAAAGATTGCCATAATTTTAAAAAAGATTTCCATAATTTTAAATAAAGATTGCCATAATTTAAAATAAAGGTTGCCATAATTTTAAAAAAGATTTCCATAATTTTAAATAAAGCTTGCCATAATTTTAAAAAAGATTGCCATAATTTTAAATAAAGATTGCCATAATTTTAAAAAAGATTGCCATAATTTTAAATAAAGGTTGCCATAATTTTAAAAAAGATTTCCATAATTTTAAATAAAGCTTGCCATAATTTTAAAAAAGATTGCCATAATTTTAAATAAAGATTGCCATAATTTTAAAAAAGATTGCCATAATTTTAAAAAAGATTTCCATAATTTTAAATAAAGATTGCCATAATTTTAAATAAAGATTGTCATAATTTTAAAAAAGATTGCCATAATTTTAAATAAAGATTGCCATAATTTTAAATAAAGGTTGTCATAATTTTAAAAAGATTGCCATAATTTTAAATAAAGATTGCCATAATTTTAAATAAAGATTGCCATAATTTTAAAAAAGATTTCCATAATTTTAAATAAAGATTGTCATAATTTTAAAAATGATTGCCATAGTTTTAAAAAAGATGGCCATAATTTTAAATAAAGATTGCCATAATTTTAAAAAAGATTTCCATAATTTTAAATAAAGATTTCCATAATTTTAAATAAAGATTACCATAATTTTAAATAAAGCTTGCAATAATTTTAAATAAAGATTGCCATAATTTTAAAAAAGATTTCCATAATTTTAAATAAAGATTGCCATAATTTTAAATAAAGATTGCCATAATTTTAAAAAAGATTTCCATAATTTTAAATAAAGATTGCCATAATTTTAAAAAAGATTTCCATAATTTTAAATAAAGATTGCCATAATTTTAAAAAAGATTTCCATAATTTAAATAAAGCTTGCCATAATTTTAAAAAAGATTGCCATAATTTTAAATAAAGATTGCCATAATTTTAAATAAAGATTGCCATAATTTTAAAAAAGATTGCCATAATTTTAAATACAGATTGCCATAATTTTAAATAAAGATTGTCATAATTTTAAAAAAGATTGCCATAATTTTAAATAAAGATTGTCATAATTTTAAAAAAGATTGCCATAATTTTAAATAAAGGTTGCCATAATTTTAAAAAAGATTTCCATAATTTTAAATAAAGCTTGCCATAATTTTAAAAAAGATTGCCATAATTTTAAATAAAGATTGCCATAATTTTAAATAAAGATTGTCATAATTTTAAAAAAGATTGCCATAATTTTAAATAAAGATTGCCATAATTTTAAATAAAGATTTCCATAATTTTAAATAAAGATTGCCATAATTTTAAATAAAGTTTGCCATAATTTTAAATAAAGCTTGCCATAATTTTAAAAAAGATTGCCATAATTTGAAATAAAGATTGCCATAATTTGAAATAAAGATTGCCATAATTTTAAATAAAGATTGCCATAATTTTAAATAAAGATTGCCATAATTTTAAAAAAGATTTCCATAATTTTAAATAAAGATTGCCATAATTTTAAATAAAGATTGTCATAATTTTAAAAAAGATTGCCATAATTTTAAATAAAGATTTCCATAATTTTAAATAAAGATTGCCATAATTTTAAATAAAGCTTGCCATAATTTTAAATAAAGATTGCCATAATTTTAAAAAAGATTTCCATAATTTTAAATAAAGATTGCCATAATTTTAAATAAAGCTTGCCATAATTTTAAAAAAGATTGCCATAATTTTAAATAAAGATTGCCATAATTTTAAATAAAGATTGCCATAATTTTAAATAAAGATTGCCATAATTTTAAATAAAGATTGCCATAATTTTAAATAAAGATTGCCATAATTTTAAATAAAGATTGCCATAATTTTAAATAAAGCTTGCCATAATGTTAAATAAAGATTGCCATAATTTTAAAAAAGATTTCCATAATTTTAAATAAAGCTTGCCATAATTTTAAAAAAGATTGCCATAATTTTAAATAAAGATTGCCATAATTTTAAATAAAGATTGCCATAATTTTAAAAAAGATTGCCATAATTTTAAATAAAGATTGCCATTATTTTAAATAAAGATTGTCATAATTTTAAAAAAGATTGCCATAATTTTAAATATAGATTGCCATAATTTTAAATAAAGATTTCCATAATTTTAAATAAAGATTGCCATAATTTTAAATAAAGTTTGCCATAATTTTAAATAAAGCTTGCCATAATTTTAAAAAAGATTGCCATAATTTGAAATAAAGATTGCCATAATTTTAAATAAAGATTGCCATAATTTTAAATAAAGATTGCCATAATTTTAAAAAAGATTTCCATAATTTTAAATAAAGATTGCCATAATTTTAAATAAAGATTGTCATAATTTTAAAAAAGATTGCCATAATTTTAAATAAAGATTGCCATAATTTTAAATAAAGATTGCCATAATTTTAAATAAAGCTTGCCATAATTTTAAATAAAGATTGCCATAATTTAAAAAAAGATTTCCATAATTTTAAATAAAGATTGCCATAATTTTAAATAAAGCTTGCCATAATTTTAAAAAAGATTGCCATAATTTTAAATAAAGATTGCCATAATTTTAAAAAAGATTGCCATAATTTTAAATAAAGATTGCCATTATTTTAAATAAAGATTGCCATAATTTTAAATAAAGCTTGCCATAATTTTAAAAAAGATTGCCATAATTTGAAATAAAGATTGCCATAATTTTAAATAAAGATTGCCATAATTTTAAATAAAGATTGCCATAATTTTAAAAAAGATTTCCATAATTTTAAATAAAGATTGCCATAATTTTAAATAAAGATTGTCATAATTTTAAAAAAGATTGCCATAATTTTAAATAAAGATTGCCATAATTTTAAATAAAGATTGCCATAATTTTAAATAAAGCTTGCCATAATTTTAAATAAAGATTGCCATAATTTTAAAAAAGATTTCCATAATTTTAAATAAAGCTTGCCATAATTTTAAAAAAGATTGCCATAATTTTAAATAAAGATTTCCATAATTTTAAATAAAGATTGCCATAATTTTAAATAAAGATTGCCATAATTTTAAATAAAGCTTGCCATAATTTTAAATAAAGATTGCCATAATTTTAAAAAAGATTTCCATAATTTAAAATAAAGATTGCCATAATTTTAAAAAAGATTTCCATAATTTTAAATAAAGATTGCCATAATTTTAAAAAAGATTTCCATAATTTTAAATAAAGCTTGCCATAATTTAAAAAAAAAGATTGCCATAATTTTAAATAAAGATTGTCATAATTTTAAATAAAGATTGCCATAATTTTAAAAAAGATTGCCATAATTTTAAATACAGATTGCCATAATTTTAAATAAAGATTGTCATAATTTTAAAAAAGATTGCCATAATTTTAAATAAAGATTGCCATAATTTTAAATAAAGATTGCCATAATTTTAAAAAAGATTTCCATAATTTTAAATAAAGATTGCCATAATTTAAAATAAAGGTTGCCATAATTTTAAAAAAGATTTCCATAATTTTAAATAAAGCTTGCCATAATTTTAAAAAAGATTGCCATAATTTTAAATAAAGATTGCCATAATTTTAAAAAAGATTGCCATAATTTTAAATAAAGGTTGCCATAATTTTAAAAAAGATTTCCATAATTTTAAATAAAGCTTGCCATAATTTTAAAAAAGATTGCCATAATTTTAAATAAAGATTGCCATAATTTTAAAAAAGATTGCCATAATTTTAAAAAAGATTTCCATAATTTTAAATAAAGATTGCCATAATTTTAAATAAAGATTGTCATAATTTTAAAAAAGATTGCCATAATTTTAAATAAAGATTGCCATAATTTTAAATAAAGGTTGTCATAATTTTAAAAAGATTGCCATAATTTTAAATAAAGATTGCCATAATTTTAAATAAAGATTGCCATAATTTTAAAAAAGATTTCCATAATTTTAAATAAAGATTGTCATAATTTTAAAAATGATTGCCATAGTTTTAAAAAAGATGGCCATAATTTTAAATAAAGATTGCCATAATTTTAAAAAAGATTTCCATAATTTTAAATAAAGATTTCCATAATTTTAAATAAAGATTACCATAATTTTAAATAAAGCTTGCAATAATTTTAAATAAAGATTGCCATAATTTTAAAAAAGATTTCCATAATTTTAAATAAAGATTGCCATAATTTTAAATAAAGATTGCCATAATTTTAAAAAAGATTTCCATAATTTTAAATAAAGATTGCCATAATTTTAAAAAAGATTTCCATAATTTTAAATAAAGATTGCCATAATTTTAAAAAAGATTTCCATAATTTAAATAAAGCTTGCCATAATTTTAAAAAAGATTGCCATAATTTTAAATAAAGATTGCCATAATTTTAAATAAAGATTGCCATAATTTTAAAAAAGATTGCCATAATTTTAAATACAGATTGCCATAATTTTAAATAAAGATTGTCATAATTTTAAAAAAGATTGCCATAATTTTAAATAAAGATTGTCATAATTTTAAAAAAGATTGCCATAATTTTAAATAAAGGTTGCCATAATTTTAAAAAAGATTTCCATAATTTTAAATAAAGCTTGCCATAATTTTAAAAAAGATTGCCATAATTTTAAATAAAGATTGCCATAATTTTAAATAAAGATTGTCATAATTTTAAAAAAGATTGCCATAATTTTAAATAAAGATTGCCATAATTTTAAATAAAGATTTCCATAATTTTAAATAAAGATTGCCATAATTTTAAATAAAGTTTGCCATAATTTTAAATAAAGCTTGCCATAATTTTAAAAAAGATTGCCATAATTTGAAATAAAGATTGCCATAATTTGAAATAAAGATTGCCATAATTTTAAATAAAGATTGCCATAATTTTAAATAAAGATTGCCATAATTTTAAAAAAGATTTCCATAATTTTAAATAAAGATTGCCATAATTTTAAATAAAGATTGTCATAATTTTAAAAAAGATTGCCATAATTTTAAATAAAGATTTCCATAATTTTAAATAAAGATTGCCATAATTTTAAATAAAGCTTGCCATAATTTTAAATAAAGATTGCCATAATTTTAAAAAAGATTTCCATAATTTTAAATAAAGATTGCCATAATTTTAAATAAAGCTTGCCATAATTTTAAAAAAGATTGCCATAATTTTAAATAAAGATTGCCATAATTTTAAATAAAGATTGCCATAATTTTAAATAAAGATTGCCATAATTTTAAATAAAGATTGCCATAATTTTAAATAAAGATTGCCATAATTTTAAATAAAGATTGCCATAATTTTAAATAAAGCTTGCCATAATGTTAAATAAAGATTGCCATAATTTTAAAAAAGATTTCCATAATTTTAAATAAAGCTTGCCATAATTTTAAAAAAGATTGCCATAATTTTAAATAAAGATTGCCATAATTTTAAATAAAGATTGCCATAATTTTAAAAAAGATTGCCATAATTTTAAATAAAGATTGCCATTATTTTAAATAAAGATTGTCATAATTTTAAAAAAGATTGCCATAATTTTAAATATAGATTGCCATAATTTTAAATAAAGATTTCCATAATTTTAAATAAAGATTGCCATAATTTTAAATAAAGTTTGCCATAATTTTAAATAAAGCTTGCCATAATTTTAAAAAAGATTGCCATAATTTGAAATAAAGATTGCCATAATTTTAAATAAAGATTGCCATAATTTTAAATAAAGATTGCCATAATTTTAAAAAAGATTTCCATAATTTTAAATAAAGATTGCCATAATTTTAAATAAAGATTGTCATAATTTTAAAAAAGATTGCCATAATTTTAAATAAAGATTGCCATAATTTTAAATAAAGATTGCCATAATTTTAAATAAAGCTTGCCATAATTTTAAATAAAGATTGCCATAATTTAAAAAAAGATTTCCATAATTTTAAATAAAGATTGCCATAATTTTAAATAAAGCTTGCCATAATTTTAAAAAAGATTGCCATAATTTTAAATAAAGATTGCCATAATTTTAAAAAAGATTGCCATAATTTTAAATAAAGATTGCCATTATTTTAAATAAAGATTGCCATAATTTTAAATAAAGATTGCCATAATTTTAAATAAAGCTTGCCATAATTTTAAATAAAGATTGCCATAATTTTAAAAAAGATTTCCATAATTTTAAATAAAGCTTGCCATAATTTTAAAAAAGATTGCCATAATTTTAAATAAAGATTGCCATAATTTTAAATAAAGATTGCCATAATTTTAAAAAAGATTGCCATAATTTTAAATAAAGATTGCCATAATTTTAAATAAAGATTGTCATAATTTTAAAAAAGATTGCCATAATTTTAAATAAAGATTGCCATAATTTTAAATAAAGATTTCCATAATTTTAAATAAAGATTGCCATAATTTTAAATAAAGATTGCCATAATTTTAAAAAAAGATTTCCATAATTTTAAATAAAGATTGTCATAATTTTAAAAAAGATTGCCATAATTTTAAATAAAGATTGCCATAATTTTAAATAAAGATTGTCATAATTTTAAAAAAGATTGCCATAATTTTAAATAAAGATTGCCATAATTTTAAATAAAGATTGCGATAATTTTAAAAAAGATTTCCATAATTTTAAATAAAGATTGTCATAATTTTAAAAAAGATTGCCATAATTTTAAATAAAGATTGCCATAATTTTAAATAAAGATTGCGATAATTTTAAAAAAGATTTCCATAATTTTAAATAAAGATTGCCATAATTTTAAAAAAGATTTCCATAATTTTAAATAAAGATTTCCATAATTTTAAATAAAGATTGCCATAATTTTAAATAAAGATTTCCATAATTTTAAATAAAGATTGCCATAATTTTAAATAAAGATTGCCATAATTTTAAATAAAGATTTCCATAATTTTAAATAAAGATTGCCATAATTTTAAATTAAGCTTGCCATAATTTTAAATAAAGATTGCCATAATTTTAAAAAAGATTTCCATAATTTTAAATAAAGCTTGCCATAATTTTAAAAAAGATTGCCATAATTTTAAATAAAGATTGCCATAATTTTAAATAATGATTGCCATAATTTTAAAAAAGATTGCCATAATTTTAAATACAGATTGCCATAATTTTAAATAAAGATTGTCATAATTTTAAAAAAGATTGCCATAATTTTAAATAAAGATTGCCATAATTTTAAATAAAGATTGCCATAATTTTAAAAAAGATTGCCATAATTTTAAATAAAGATTGCCATAATTTTTAATAAAGATTGCCATAATTTTAAAAAAGATTGCCATAATCTTAAATAAAGATTACCATAATTTTAAATAAAGATTGCCATAATTTTAAAAAAGATTTCCATAATTTTAAATAAAGATTGCCATAATTTTAAATAAAGATTTCCATAATTTTAAATAAAGATTGCCATAATTTTAAATAAAGCTTGCCATAATTTTAAATAAAGCTTGCCATAATTTTAAAAAGATTTCCATAATTTTAAATAAAGATTTCCATAATTTTAAATAAAGCTTGCCATAATTTTAAATAAAGCTTGCCATAATTTTAAAAAGATTTCCATAATTTTAAATAAAGATTTCCATAATTTTAAATAAAGATTGCCATAATTTTAAATAAAGATTGTCATAATTTTAAAAAACATTGCCATAATTTTAAATAAAGGTTGCCATAATTTTAAAAAAGATTTCCATAATTTTAAATAAAGCTTGCCATAATTTTAAAAAAGATTGCCATAATTTTAAATAAAGATTGCCATAATTTTAAATAAAGATTGCCATAATTTTAAATAAAGCTTGCCATAATTTTAAATAAAGATTGCCATAATTTTAAAAAAGATTTCCATAATTTTAAATAAAGATTGCCATAATTTTAAAAAAGATTTCCATAATTTTAAATAAAGATTGCCATAATTTTAAAAAAGATTTCCATAATTTTAAATAAAGCTTGCCATAATTTTAAAAAAGATTGCCATAATTTTAAATAAAGATTGCCATAATTTTAAATAAAGATTGCCATAATTTTAAAAAAGATTGCCATAATTTTAAATAAAGATTGCCATAACTTTAAATAAAGATTGTCAAAATTTTAAAAAAGATTGCCATAATTTTAAATAAAGATTGCCATAATTTAAATAAAGATTGTCATAATTTTAAAAAAGATTGCCATAATTTTAAATAAAGATTGCCATAATTTTAAATAAAGATTTCCATAATTTTAAATAAAGATTGCCATAATTTTAAAAAAGATTGCCATAATTTTAAATAAAGATTGCCATAATTTTAAATAAAGATTGTCATAATTTTAAAAAAGATTTCCATAATTTTAAATAAAGATTGCCATAATTTTAAATAAAGATTTCCATAATTTTAAATAAAGATTGCCATAATTTTAAATAAAGTTTGCCATAATTTTAAATAAAGCTTGCCATAATTTTAAAAATGATTGCCATAATTTGAAATAAAGATTGCCATAATTTTAAATAAAGATTGCCATAATTTTAAATAAAGATTGCCATAATTTTAAAAAAGATTTCCATAATTTTAAATAAAGATTGCCATAATTTTAAATAAAGATTGTCATAATTTTAAAAAAGATTGCCATAATTTTAAATAAAGATTGCCATAATTTTAAATAAAGATTGCCATAATTTTAAATAAAGCTTGCCATAATTTTAAATAAAGATTGCCATAATTTTAAAAAAGATTTCCATAATTTTAAATAAAGATTGCCATAATTTTAAATAAAGCTTGCCATAATTTTAAAAAAGATTGCCATAATTTTAAATAAAGATTGCCATAATTTTAAATAAAGATTGCCATAATTTTAAATAAAGATTGCCATAATTTTAAATAAAGATTGCCATAATTTTAAATAAAGATTGCCATAATTTTAAATAAAGATTGCCATAATTTTAAATAAAGCTTGCCATAATTTTAAATAAAGATTGCCATAATTTTAAAAAAGATTTCCATAATTTTAAATAAAGCTTGCCATAATTTTAAAAAAGATTGCCATAATATTAAATAAAGATTGCCATAATTTTAAATAAAGATTGCCATAATTTTAAAAAAGATTGCCATAATTTTAAATAAAGATTGCCATAATTTTAAATAAAGATTGCCATAATTTTAAATAAAGATTGCCATAATTTTAAATAAAGATTTCCATAATTTTAAATAAAGATTGCCATAATTTTAAATAAAGTTTGCCATAATTTTAAATAAAGCTTGCCATAATTTTAAAAAAGATTGCCATAATTTGAAATAAAGATTGCCATAATTTTAAATAAAGATTGCCATAGTTTTAAATAAAGATTGCCATAATTTTAAAAAAGATTTCCATAATTTTAAATAAAGATTGCCATAATTTTAAATAAAGATTGTCATAATTTTAAAAAAGATTGCCATAATTTTAAATAAAGATTGCCATAATTTTAAATAAAGATTGCCATAATTTTAAATAAAGCTTGCCATAATTTTAAATAAAGATTGCCATAATTTTAAAAAAGATTTCCATAATTTTAAATAAAGATTGCCATAATTTTAAATAAAGCTTGCCATAATTTTAAAAAAGATTGCCATAATTTTAAATAAAGATTGCCATAATTTTAAATAAAGATTGCCATAATTTTAAATAAAGATTGCCATAATTTTAAATAAAGATTGCCATAATTTTAAATAAAGATTGCCATAATTTTAAATAAAGATTGCCATAATTTTAAATAAAGCTTGCCATAATTTTAAATAAAGATTGCCATAATTTTAAAAAAGATTTCCATAATTTTAAATAAAGCTTGCCATAATTTTAAAAAAGATTGCCATAATTTTAAATAAAGATTGCCATAATTTTAAATAAAGATTGCCATAATTTTAAAAAAGATTGCCATAATTTTAAATAAAGATTGCCATAATTTTAAATAAAGATTGCCATAATTTTAAATTAAGATTTCCATAATTTTAAATAAAGCTTGCCATAATTTTAAAAAAGATTGCCATAATTTTAAATAAAGATTGCCATAATTTTAAATAAAGATTGCCATAATTTTAAATAAAGATTGCCATAATTTTAAATAAAGATTGCCATAATTTTAAATAAAGATTGCCATAATTTTAAATAAAGATTGCCATAATTTTAAATAAAGATTGCCATAATTTTAAAAAAGATTTCCATAATTTTAAATAAAGCTTGCCATAATTTTAAAAAAGATTGCCATAATTTTAAATAAAGATTGCCATAATTTTAAATAAAGATTGTCATAATTTTAAAAAGATTTCCATAATTTTAAATAAAGATTTCCATAATTTTAAATAAAGATTTCCATAATTTTAAATAAAGATTGCCATAATTTTAAATAAAGTTTGCCATAATTTTAAATAAAGCTTGCCATAATTTTAAAAAAGATTGCCATAATTTGAAATAAAGATTGCCATAATTTTAAATAAAGATTGCCATAATTTTAAATAAAGATTGCCATAATTTTAAAAAAGATTTCCATAATTTTAAATAAAGATTGCCATAATTTTAAATAAAGATTGTCATAATTTTAAAAAAGATTGCCATAATTTTAAATAAAGATTGCCATAATTTTAAATAAAGATTGCCATAATTTTAAATAAAGCTTGCCATAATTTTAAATAAAGATTGCCATAATTTTAAAAAAGATTTCCATAATTTTAAATAAAGATTGCCATAATTTTAAATAAAGCTTGCCATAATTTTAAAAAAGATTGCCATAATTTTAAATAAAGATTGCCATAATTTTAAATAAAGATTGCCATAATTTTAAATAAAGATTGCCATAATTTTAAATAAAGATTGCCATAATTTTAAATAAAGATTGCCATAATTTTAAATAAAGATTGCCATAATTTTAAATAAAGCTTGCCATAATTTTAAATAAAGATTGCCATAATTTTAAAAAAGATTTCCATAATTTTAAATAAAGCTTGCCATAATTTTAAAAAAGATTGCCATAATATTAAATAAAGATTGCCATAATTTTAAATAAAGATTGCCATAATTTTAAAAAAGATTGCCATAATTTTAAATAAAGATTGCCATAATTTTAAATAAAGATTGCCATAATTTTAAATAAAGATTGCCATAATTTTAAATAAAGATTTCCATAATTTTAAATAAAGATTGCCATAATTTTAAATAAAGTTTGCCATAATTTTAAATAAAGCTTGCCATAATTTTAAAAAAGATTGCCATAATTTGAAATAAAGATTGCCATAATTTTAAATAAAGATTGCCATAGTTTTAAATAAAGATTGCCATAATTTTAAAAAAGATTTCCATAATTTTAAATAAAGATTGCCATAATTTTAAATAAAGATTGTCATAATTTTAAAAAAGATTGCCATAATTTTAAATAAAGATTGCCATAATTTTAAATAAAGATTGCCATAATTTTAAATAAAGCTTGCCATAATTTTAAATAAAGATTGCCATAATTTTAAAAAAGATTTCCATAATTTTAAATAAAGATTGCCATAATTTTAAATAAAGCTTGCCATAATTTTAAAAAAGATTGCCATAATTTTAAATAAAGATTGCCATAATTTTAAATAAAGATTGCCATAATTTTAAATAAAGATTGCCATAATTTTAAAAAAGATTTCCATAATTTTAAATAAAGCTTGCCATAATTTTAAAAAAGATTGCCATAATTTTAAATAAAGATTGCCATAATTTTAAATAAAGATTGCCATAATTTTAAAAAAGATTGCCATAATTTTAAATAAAGATTGCCATAATTTTAAATAAAGATTGCCATAATTTTAAATTAAGATTTCCATAATTTTAAATAAAGATTGCCATAATTTTAAATAAAGATTGCCATAATTTTAAATAAAGATTTCCATAATTTTAAATAAAGATTGTCATAATTTTAAAAAAGATTGCCATAATTTTAAATAAAGATTGCCATAATTTTAAATAAAGATTGTCATAATTTTAAAAAAGATTGCCATAATTTTAAATAAAGATTGCCATAATTTTAAATAAAGATTGCGATAATTTTAAAAAAGATTTCCATAATTTTAAATAAAGATTGTCATAATTTTAAAAAAGATTTCCATAATTTTAAATAAAGATTGCCATAATTTTAAATAAAGATTGCGATAATTTTAAAAAAGATTTCCATAATTTTAAATAAAGATTGCCATAATTTAAAAAAAGATTTCCACAATTTTAAATAAAGATTTCCATAATTTTAAATAAAGATTGCCATAATTTTAAATAAAGATTGCCATAATTTTAAATAAAGATTGCCATAATTTTAAATAAAGATTTCCATAATTTTAAATAAAGATTGCCATAATTTTAAATAAAGCTTGCCATAATTTTAAATAAAGATTGCCATAATTTTAAAAAAGATTTCCATAATTTTAAATAAAGCTTGCCATAATTTTAAAAAAGATTGCCATAATTTTAAATAAAGATTGCCATAATTTTAAATAAAGATTGCCATAATTTTAAAAAAGATTGCCATAATTTTAAATACAGATTGCCATAATTTTAAATAAAGATTGTCATAATTTTAAAAAATATTGCCATAATTTTAAATAAAGATTGCCATAATTTTAAATAAAGATTGCCATAATTTTAAAAAAGATTGCCATAATTTTAAATAAAGATTACCATAATTTTAAATAAAGATTGTCATAATTTTAAAAAAGATTTCCATAATTTTAAATAAAGATTGCCATAATTTTAAATAAAGTTTGCCATAATTTTAAATAAAGCTTGCCATAATTTTAAAAAAGATTGCCATAATTTGAAATAAAGATTTCCATAATTTTAAATAAAGATTGCCATAATTTTAAATAAAGATTGCCATAATTTTAAATAAAGATTGCCATAATTTTAAATAAAGATTTCCATAATTTTAAATAAAGATTGCCATAATTTTAAATTAAGCTTGCCATAATTTTAAATAAAGATTGCCATAATTTTAAAAAAGATTTCCATAATTTTAAATAAAGCTTGCCATAATTTTAAAAAAGATTGCCATAATTTTAAATAAAGATTGCCATAATTTTAAATAATGATTGCCATAATTTTAAAAAAGATTGCCATAATTTTAAATACAGATTGCCATAATTTTAAATAAAGATTGTCATAATTTTAAAAAAGATTGCCATAATTTTAAATAAAGATTGCCATAATTTTAAATAAAGATTGCCATAATTTTAAAAAAGATTGCCATAATTTTAAATAAAGATTGCCATAATTTTTAATAAAGATTGCCATAATTTTAAAAAAGATTGCCATAATTTTAAATAAAGATTACCATAATTTTAAATAAAGATTGCCATAATTTTAAAAAAGATTTCCATAATTTTAAATAAAGATTGCCATAATTTTAAATAAAGATTTCCATAATTTTAAATAAAGATTGCCATAATTTTAAATAAAGCTTGCCATAATTTTAAATAAAGCTTGCCATAATTTTAAAAAGATTTCCATAATTTTAAATAAAGATTTCCATAATTTTAAATAAAGCTTGCCATAATTTTAAATAAAGCTTGCCATAATTTTAAAAAGATTTCCATAATTTTAAATAAAGATTTCCATAATTTTAAATAAAGATTGCCATAATTTTAAATAAAGTTTGCCATAATTTTAAATAAAGCTTGCCATAATTTTAAAAAAGATTGCCATAATTTGAAATAAAGATTTCCATAATTTTAAATAAAGATTGCCATAATTTTAAATAAAGATTGCCATAATTTTAAATAAAGATTGCCATAATTTTAAATAAAGATTTCCATAATTTTAAATAAAGATTGCCATAATTTTAAATTAAGCTTGCCATAATTTTAAAAAAGATTGCCATAATTTGAAATAAAGATTGCCATAATTTTAAATAAAGATTGCCATAGTTTTAAATAAAGATTGCCATAATTTTAAAAAAGATTTCCATAATTTTAAATAAAGATTGCCATAATTTTAAATAAAGATTGTCATAATTTTAAAAAAGATTGCCATAATTTTAAATAAAGATTGCCATAATTTTAAATAAAGATTGCCATAATTTTAAATAAAGCTTGCCATAATTTTAAATAAAGATTGCCATAATTTTAAAAAAGATTTCCATAATTTTAAATAAAGATTGCCATAATTTTAAATAAAGCTTGCCATAATTTTAAAAAAGATTGCCATAATTTTAAATAAAGATTGCCATAATTTTAAATAAAGATTGCCATAATTTTAAATAAAGATTGCCATAATTTTAAATAAAGATTGCCATAATTTTAAATAAAGATTGCCATAATTTTAAATAAAGATTGCCATAATTTTAAATAAAGCTTGCCATAATTTTAAATAAAGATTGCCATAATTTTAAAAAAGATTTCCATAATTTTAAATAAAGCTTGCCATAATTTTAAAAAAGATTGCCATAATTTTAAATAAAGATTGCCATAATTTTAAATAAAGATTGCCATAATTTTAAAAAAGATTGCCATAATTTTAAATAAAGATTGCCATAATTTAAAATAAAGATTGCCATAATTTTAAATTAAGATTTCCATAATTTTAAATAAAGATTGCCATAATTTTAAATAAAGATTGCCATAATTTTAAATAAAGATTTCCATAATTTTAAATAAAGATTGTCATAATTTTAAAAAAGATTGCCATAATTTTAAATAAAGATTGCCATAATTTTAAATAAAGATTGTCATAATTTTAAAAAAGATTGCCATAATTTTAAATAAAGATTGCCATAATTTTAAATAAAGATTGCGATAATTTTAAAAAAGATTTCCATAATTTTAAATAAAGATTGTCATAATTTTAAAAAAGATTTCCATAATTTTAAATAAAGATTGCCATAATTTTAAATAAAGATTGCGATAATTTTAAAAAAGATTTCCATAATTTTA